>NC_091982.1:153587628-153740128 GCF_044704955.1 Pristiophorus japonicus | reverse complement strand
CACACATATACACGCGCACACACACACGCACACATGCATACGCACACACATACACACACACGCATGTACACACACATACACACACACACACACACACGCATACACACACACGTACACACTCACACGCATACACATACACACATACACACACGCATACACACACGTACACACATGCATACACACACACATGCATACACACATACACACATGCATGTTTACGCACACGTATACACAGACACACATACATACACACAAACACACTCACACACATACACACACATACACTCACATACATTCATGCACGCACATACACACACATAGACACACACATATAAACACACACACACATACACACACGCATACACAGACACATACACACACAAGCATACTCACACATACACACACACGCGCATACACACACACATACACACACATGCATACACACATGCATACACACACACACACTTACACAGGCACAACATACACACACATACACGCACACTCATACACACACATAGACACACACATACAACACGTGCACAAACACACACACATGCTTACTCACACACATGCAAGGACACGCGCATACACACACATGCATACACACACACACACATGCTTACACACGCACATACACAGACCCACACATACACCACACACACACACACACATGCTTACACACACACATACACAGACACACGCATACACACGTATACACACATGCTTACACACACTCACAGAACAAACGTATGCACACACACACACAGAACACACATGTATTCACTCACACACGTATACACACCGATGCTTACACACACGCATACACACACACACTTACACACATGCATGGACACACAGATATACACACACGCATACACACACACGTGGAACACACACACGGAACACACATGCATACTCACACGCATACACACACACGTGGAACACACACATGCAGAACACACACACACCGAGTACAGAAACAATAAATTTCAGCTCTGTCCTAATATTGGATTTTTCTTTGATGCAGTGAGCTCTCAGGCTGAGAACATTTCCAGGAGGCAGTCTCACAACACTAGAGTTGCACACCACCTGCAGTATAACTGCAGTCTGGCGTGCAGCTAACTTTAAAGCATTCCCATGGCTCATTAGTTATCTTATAATATTAGTGCTAGTTTTTCTGTTGCTGTAGAGAACTCTCAGTGCCCAAAGCATTATACTCTAAGCTACACCCTGAGACTATCAACAGCCAGACAGTATAACATATACTTTCTCAAAATACAGATTCTTGAAAAGAGGCCAAATCAGATAATAAACGGATATTCCCTTTCAAACATTGAAATAAGTGTACAGAATGAAATTCTCCTCACTTTTTCTGAAGATTCCCTCTCAGGTTCCTGCCCAATGGTGCTTGGTGTGTGTCCCCCCCCCTCCCCCCCCCCCGCGGTCCCCCTCCCCCGCTGCGCCCCCACCCCCCCGTCCACCCCGTCCCATGTACCCATTTGGAAAAAATACATAATAAGGGTGGAAAACTCAATTTCTCATCAACAGACAATCAGGGAGCATGTCCTGTATTTCATCTGATTTTACAGTTTAGAAAAATAACTATGATTAATTACACATTGAATTTGAATACAGCTATTTAGGAATGAGGCACTTGGGCTTGGAGCGTGGGAAGCAGGGGCTAGAGCCAAGAAAAACAAGATAAGGGGACATGTGAGATGGAGCCGAGGTTCGGGATTGATTTTGCCAGGGATATTTTTGTGCTGTATCATACAAGTGGAAATGTGTTAATAAACAGAGGACAAGGTAGTCGTTTTTTTTACAACAAGATCAAAAAGAAATAAAGTCTGCAAATGATAGAAAACTGAAACTAAATCTGGGAAATGCTGGAAATACACAGCAGGACTCAAAGCCATAAGAACATTATATAGGAACAGAGGAACAGGCCATCCAGAGCCTCGAGCCTGTTCCGCCATTCAGGGCTGATCTGTATCTCAACTCCATTTACCCACCTTTGCCCCATATCTCTTGATTCCTAAAACATTATCAATCTCAGTCTTGAAAGCTGCGACTGTCCCAGCATCCACAGCCTTTTGTGTGAAGACTTACTTCCTGATTTCAGACGAGAAATGTGAAATGGCCCCTCTTACCTGGTCCAGAATGCCCTACAGTCCCTCCAACACGGCATTCAATTGTTTCTGAAATAATTCTCTTTCAACTTTACCTTTAGCTATTTTGACAGCATCCATGAAGTACATGTGTTGCCCATATTTCTGTTCTATGTGTACATCAGTAAAGAGAAAAACTGCAGCCAGAAAGCTGATGGTGTTAAGGCCGTTTTTCCCCGATTAGCGCCGCAAAATTTGCGGCGGCCATTGGATCAGCTTTTTGACCCCAAAAAAGTGTTCCAGTCTTATTAGTCCTTCAAACCTGAAAGTTTGCAGTCTTAATTGGGGAGTTATTCCCACGGATAATTCACCCTTAGGGAGCTGCCATTGCAGCACGGGCACGAGGGAACGAGCGAACGAGCGTACAGTGCTGCTTTGGAGAGGATGGCCGCGGCTCTGCAAGAGTTGACGGAGCGTCTAAGTGCTGTCACATCTGGAGGCTTTCAGACTGTTGCTGCTCGCATGCAATCTCAGCTGGGTGCCCCCCGAGACCTCAGTGTTGCTTTCGCGGCTGAGTCCACCACGGGCCATACGGGACCTTCCGGTTTGGGGCCACAGCACCGACCTGAGCTCCCTCAGATTAGTGGTGGTGGTATTGTGCCACCCCTGGTGAGTTATTCAGGCTCCTCAGGCCAGGATACGGATGATGCGCTCCCTCCGGCTCGCAGCATTCCTGGCCCTAGACCTGTCACTCCGCCAGAGGCACCAAGCATGGCCTCGCCCGAGCCAAGTCAGACTGAACCCTCCCAGGAGGGTGTTGGCCAGTCTCCAGCCAGCCCTTCCAGGCCCAAAGCTGCTCGAGGGCATCCGAGAAGGATATCTGCAGCTTCCACACAGAGAACACAGCAGCCTTCCCAGACCCATGAGACATTGAGGTTAAGTCGCAGGTTAGGCACACGCAAGATCATCATAGGCAGTCCCTCGAAGTCAAGGATGACTTGCTTCCACTCTAAAAATGAGTTCTCAGGTGGTTGTACAGTCCAATGCGGGAATTATAGTTTCTGTCACAGGTGGAGCAGACAGTGGTTGAAGGAAAGGGAGGGTGCGACTGGTTTGCTGCACTCTCCTTCCGCTGTCTGCTCTTGGCGACGAGACTCGAGGTGCTCAGCGCTCTCCCTGATGCTCTTCCTCCACTTAGGGCGGTCCTGGGCCAGGCATTCCCAGGTGTTGGTGGGGATGTTGCACTTTATCAAGGAGGCATTGAGGGTGTGCTTGAAGCATTTCCTCTGCCCACCTGGGGCTCTCTTGCCGCGAAGGAGTTCTGAGTAGAGCACTTGCTTAGGGAGTTTCATGTCGGGCATATAGACGATGTGGCCCGCCCAGCGGAGCTGATTGAATGTGGTCAGTGCTTCGATGCTGGGGTTGTTGGCCTAACCGAGAACACTGACGTTGGTGCGCCTATCCTCCCAGTGGATTTGCAGGATCTTGAGAAGGAACGTTGGTGGTACTTCTCCACTGATTTGAGGTGTCTGCTGGAAATAGTCCACATCTCTGAGCCATATAGGAGGGCGGGTATCACTACTGCCCTGTAGACCAGATTTGAGGTCCTGGTCTTCAAAAACTCTCTTCCTCAGGCGACCGAAGGTTGCGCTGGTACACTGAAGGCGATGTTGGACCTCGTCGTCAATGTCTGCCCTTGCTGACAGTAGGCTCCCGAGGCATGGTCCACGTTGTCCAAGGCCTCACTGTGGATTTTGATGACCGGGAGGGCAGTGCAGGGTGGCAGGCTCAGGTTGATGGAGGACCTTTGTCTTACGGATGTTTAGTGTAAGGCCCATGATTTTGTACGCCTCGGTGAAGGTGTTGATGATGGCGTGGAGTTTGGCCTCTGAGTGTGCACAAATTTGTCATCTGCGTATTGTAGTTCGATGACAGCGGATGGGACGACCTTGGATCTAGCCTGGAGGCGGCGGAGGTGGAACAGATTCCCATTTGTTACCGCTGGGAATGTTGTGCTGCGGCGACGTTTCCAGTCTGAGCCCCTGGATTGAGATTTCAGTTTTCTCTTTGTGAATCTCGGGATCTCTATTTCTCTTGCTCTCATTTTTTTTTTCCCATTTACTTTTTCTATTCCTATTTCTCTATTTCTTTATTTCTCTATTTCTCTCCCTCCCAATCAAATTTTCTCATTCTGTTTCTCATTCTCTTTCCTCACTTCTATCTCTTTCTCCTTTCTCTTTTGCTCCCTTCCCTCTCTCTCTTTCCCTCTCCCTCTCTCATTCCCCCTCTCTCTCACCCTCTCTCTTTCCCTCTCTCTCTTCCTCTCTCCCTCTCTCTCTCTCTCTCTCTCTCTCTCTCACCCTCTCTCTTTCCTTCTCCCTCTCTCCCTCCCTCTCTCTCACCCTCTCTCTTCCCTCTCCCTTCTCCCTCACTCCCTCTCTCTTTCCCTCTCCCTCTCTCCCTCTCTCTCCCCTTGAGTGCAGATTCTGTGCTGAACATCCTCAGGTTTGGATCTTGTGTCTCTCCGCTCCCATGGCTCCGAGATCTCCGTCACTCTGCACCGGCCCTAAAAGCTGGTGGGGGCACCGTCAGCTGAAGGTCCAGCTTTTTCACACTGAAAATGGGTTCGGGGGCGTCACTACTGCCGCAAGCCCCACAGCCCAAAGTGGCGAAGCTTTGATTTTGACGAATGGCTGCCTCAAACGGGCAGTAATGGTACTTCCCTGGACCGAATATCTCATGTGCGGACACTTTGATAACCACGCATTTTAATAAGGTTAGAAGAAGCAGGGAGGAGAAGAAAAGGAACAACAGAGATTCCGATCATGGAAAGGGAGTTAAGGGATTGAATGGCCTACAAATTGACTAATAGAAACTTTTGGGTGATATGAACTATGTGGATTTAACACCAAGTAGCAGCCAATCAACTATGTGCATAAACTTCTACTCCAAGGCCCACAGTGCATCACACCACTAATTCTGCAGCACAACTGCTCACAGCACCCTAAGGTGAGAGAGGATTAAATAATCAGTCCTGGTTGCCATAATAATTGCTGCTGAAATATGTGTGTGTCTGTGTCTCTGGATGTGTGTCTTTATGTGTCTGTGTCTCTGTTTCTGTGTCTCTATGTGCGTCTGTTTCTCTAGGTGTGTATCTGTGTGTCTGGGTGTGTGTCTCTGTGCGTATGTCTGGGTGTGTGTCTGTGTCCCTGGGTATATGTCTGTGTCTCTGTATCTGTCCCTGTGTGTGTGTCTGTGTCTCTGGGTGTGTGTCTGTGTTCCTGAGTGTGTGTCTGTTTCTTTGGGTGTGTCGCTGTGTGTCTGGGTGTGTGTCTATGTCCCTGGGTGCGTGTCTGCGTCCCTGGGTGTGTCCCTGGGAGTGTGCCTGTGTCCCTGGGTGTGTGTCTGTTTCTCTGGGTGTGTATATGTGTGTCTGTGTTCCTGGGTGTGTGTCTGGGTGTGTGTCTGTGTCCCTGGGTGTGTGTCTTGGTGTGTGTATGTGTCCCTGGGTGTGTGTCTGTGTTCCTGGGCGTGTGTCTGGGTGTGTGTCTGTGTCCCTGGGTATATGTCTGTGTCTCTGTATCTGTCCCTGTGTGTGTGTATGTGTCTCTGGGTGTGTGTCTGTGTCCCTGAGTGTGTTCCTGGGTGTGTGTCTGTGTTCCTGGGTGTGTGTCTGTGTCACTGGGTGTGTGTCTGGGTGTGTGTCTGTGTCACTGGGTGTGTGTTTGGGTGTCTGGGTGTGTGTCTATGTGCCTGGTTGTGTGTCTGCGTCCCTGGGTGTGTCCCTGGGTGTGTGTCTGTGTCCATGGGTGTGTGTCTCTGTGACTGGGTGTGTGTCACTGGGTGTGTGTCTGCGTGTGTGCGTGTTGGTGTGTGAAGTGAGGACTGGATCAGGCTTGACTGTGATACCTTACATAGTTGAATAGGCTGCCGAGATTGATTGCCGAGCCTCGCACAGACACATGGCCAAGACACCTGGCTGGCAGCCATAGAACCGCTGGGTCATCGACATCAGTCAGAAGAGGGGAGGAAACAAGAAAGGTGGAGAGAACTGCAGCAAATTGCACCGAGTGGGTTAACAAAAAAACCTCTGGCGGGGGAGGATGAAAAAAAATCACATGAGTAAATGTCACAATGAAACATGTATTGAGCCAGTATTATAACAGTTACAGAAATGTTCAATTATATAATGTTTTTAAAATTCTCAGAACTGGGAACATGAGGAGATTATACAACAGGAACAAAATGTAGCTGTCCGTCCACACAGCATGAAGCAGGTTTGCCCCTCCAGCCCCTCCCCTGTGCCAGGTTTACAGGGTGTGACTGTGCCAGCAGAGTGTAGGTGTCATGCGGAGGCTACAAGCTGCTCTGGGGACAGGGAGGTGAGGGGAATGGAGCGAGCAAGGCTCCAGGCCCGTTCTGCCCCGCGGTTAAAGGGGCAAAAGACAGAAGGTTAACTCCCGCTGGGTGTATTGATAGTTGGGTTAGGCCTCGGTAGGCCTTGGCAGGATTGATGGAAGAAGTAATGAATTTTAAATCCGTGAACTCCCAGAGGCAAGGAGGCATGTTCAGTAGCATTGGATTGATAGGGTCTGGTTTTAATCTCCACTGGAACCAAATAAAGATTATTGCAATGATACAAAGCAGCTGACATGATAGAGTAATTACACCAGTACAGGGACATTTTTAACAATTAAAACAGTGGAGGCAGTGTTATGGAACATTATCTGCCCAACGAGTGAAGATTAAACACAAAGAATGTTTGTTTTGAGGTTAATCGTGTCCTCTGCCTCTTTGCCCCTCCCCCCAGCACTCACAGTGGCCTGGATTGTTACAGCCCCGCACCAGCTGTTTCCTGTTAACAAGAACAACCTGCCTGGAGAGGATGAACCAACTGTGCGGATTTGACTCAATTCCCCCTTTGCCCCTCACTAAAGGCCATGCAGTTTTTTTGTTCGCAATTCTCCCTGACTTTGGAAAGCAGCGATCCCTGTTTGAAACAATCGGACCAGAAATGCCCATCTGGTGCCGGCCAAAGCTGGCCATGCGAACGGGACTCTGCCGACGTTCCGCATTTCGGAAATGTTTCGGGATTGCACGAGTGAAGATCACAGCCACCTAGATATCAGTCTCACAATCCCAGCACTCTCTTTACATCAACGTAACATAGGCCCCTTTCCTAGCGGACCGCACCAGATTCTGTTAACTGTTCGATGGAAATAGACACCAGTTGCTAGCCATAAAAAGGTAAATTGAACAAGCTAACTACCCACACAATCTCAGCGAGAGGCATAGTCCAAACAGGAGCGCCCACTAAATGATGTATAGTTTACACACACTATAAAATCCAAGCCTGCTGGATGAGGTCAAGTATTGGCAATACTATTATTGTGTTAGTGCAAGGCCGGGACCAATGATATAATTGTGGTGTTGTAACATGCCTGCCTTTTGCTTTCAATTAAAATTTTCAAGACTGAGGCCTAGATTTTCAAAGCGCTGAATGGCCAACTCCTGTTCTTGTGTTCTTCAGTACAGCTAGTGGCTCAACTCTCTGGACATGTAGCTTTACCTCCAATCTGATGTAACGCTACTGGCTCTTGTCAGACAATTGAGAGCAGATTTTTTTATACCTTGCATGTTTTTGGAGAGGAGGCTTAGGAATTTCTTGCTTTGGGTGAACTCTGAGGTTTAGAGAAATGCCAAATCCTCTGAGCCCTGCTGAACCACTGTTACCATTTTATAATGAGGTACATGCTCCTTGATGATTGGTCGAACCTGAGAGGACGGTCTAGCTTGTTTTTCAGTGTTTTGCTTTTTACCCATGATGCTCTCTCGGGTAGACTGCTTCCTCTATACGTCCTAAAGGGGCAAAGTGTTTGATTGTTCTCTGGTTGGTGCCTGACACATTTTCCTCTTTCCTCCGCTTCAATTTGTACAACATGTTTCAATTTAGAAACAAATTGCATTCTGAAGTTTTCACACTAACAAGCTAAAGATACCACTGGTGAAAGAGATGGAAATGGAGATACTGGTAGGAAAGTGATATGCACAAAAATAGTCTTAATGTTCAAGGAGCAAGCAATAATTTCTGTGCTTGAGAATTTGGTGTTTATCAAGCTGAAGGATTTTAGCGTTAGCGAATAGAACATTTTCTATTTCAGGTACCCAGTCTCAGCAAAAAGCATTCCCACATGAGGTAAAGCTCCCTCTACAATGCCCCATCAAACAGTCCCAGGTCAGGTACAGCACAGGTTAGATACAAAATATGGCTCCCTCCTTACTGATCCATCAAGTATTCCCCCAGTTCAGTAACAGCACAGGTTAGATACAGAGTAAATCTCCCTCTACACTGTTCATTAAGCACTATGAGATCAGATATGGCATGGGTTTGATACAGTAAAGCTCCCTCTGCGCTGTCCCATCAAACAATCCCAGGTCAGGTACAGCGCGGGTTAGATACAGAGTAAAGCTCCCTCCACACTGTCTCATCAAACACTCCCAGGGCAGGTACAGCACGGGTTAGATACAGAGTAAAGTTCCCTCTACACTGTCCCATCAAACACTCCCAGGGCAGGTACAGCACGGGTGATGTAGAGTAAAGCTCCCTCTACACTGTCCCATCAAACACTCCCAGGGCAGGTAGAGCACAGATTAGATACAGAGTAAAGCTCCCTCTACATTGTTGCATCAAATATTTCCATGTCAGTACAGCATGTGTATTACATTTTAGGATTTCTTTTTTCTTTTTCATTCTAGATAATGCTGGGTTCCTTGTTTCAGATTAGATAACCCCTAACTCTCTGTGTCCCAGAGAGCATTTTCACCTGCCCTTATATCGAGATAAATGCACAGCATACCTCAGGGATGAACAGAGAATGAACAGCCTAATGGTAAAAAGATTGGGTGTGTTGTAATACAGGCTGCTGATTCGTTATGAGTCCGTGGGGCCGATAAGGCCTCTGGCCGCCTGAAAGTGGCAGCCACGTGACGGCATGAAATGGACATCGAGTCTCCGCGGAGTGGCTGCCATTTTAAACATTGTCCTTCCTCAGGATCGGAGCTGTTTGGGGATCGCTCCGCCCGTTTTCCTGCCGCGACATGCATGCGTCGACCCCTTACCGGTGGCGACCCCTTCACGAAATTGCCCCGTGGGAAATAGCCCTTTTGCAGAATTGCCCCGCGGGAGCGGCAGCATGCCGGTCGGTGCCCCCGACAGGTTTTTATGTCGGTGCGCTTCTTGTTGGTCAGCGAGGCAGCCGCCCTTAAAGGGGAGGTGGTGCTGCCGGCGACACCATTTTATTTTTCATGGTCGGCTGACTGCGACAATTACGGCCCCTGGGTTTGGCCGGGCCAGCGGTATAGTTTGAAAAAATCTTCCACTCTCTTTACTGATGCTTAGCAGAATCTCTTGGGTAAAACTCTGCCAGTACCTTGAGGAATACGTTTCAACATCTACTGAGGGAAAATTCAAAGCAATTGCCAGCCAATATCCAAGGTTTCAAATTCGGTCCTGTTGTCATATGAACCTTGTGCAAGGTTCACGCTCTGGTGGCCCAGTGAAGCTATGTGAAAAATATGCAGCGTTCATAGTGGCCCGACCCTTTAACTGAAGGGGAGGGCTGTTGTGACACGTTAGCGTGACGATGATGACTGGTTGAGGCGGCCGACCCGCTGCAAGGGCACTTCCAGCCCGCAGCCACCACAATACCCGCCCCGACCCAAAAATACTGCAAAGTGTTGAATAAAAAATGGAGGGTAGACCTCGTTTCGGGCAGTAGGCAATTTCAGCCCCTGTTTCTCATTACTGGCAGAGACCAATTTCACCCATCCACACAGTCTTTTAAATGTATTTTCTTGTTTTCAGAAGGCAGCAGAATAACATCATATCGGGCTTTTAGTTTATGTTTTAACTGACAATAATGTATTACACAGCAAAAGAACAAGGGATTATACACAACAACATAACACAGGTGTTAAGCTTAGCTGGAAATGATAAATAGTTAACAACTACTGTTTGTAATGTCTGTAAGCTTGTAATGGTTGTAGCTCCACACTGTGGATGTGGACGTATTGTACACTGCAACTGCAGAGTTAATAATTAAACAGAATCCAGAGCCTTCCGAGAGAGAGCTGCCTGCCATGTTGGAAGCTGTGTGTGCTGTGCTCTGTGAATATATCACATTTGGCGACGAGAATGCGATTTTTTGGATGATTTAAAGCTTAAATTTTGTTGGGGAAGGATTCAGCCAGCCGACAGAGAGACTTTGGAAGTTTCTGTTTTTGGAAAAAAGCTACAAAATCTGAGGTAAAATACAGCACACGGTGTGAACAGCTAGAGATTAAAATGGCAGGTGTAATCGGATATTTGGGGGAATATAGACACGACCGGGAATGTTTTAAAGTGTATGTGGATCGGCTAGAAATGTATTTCACTGCAAATAACATAATTGAAGTTCCAGACAATGCAGTCCAGAACCGGGCTGTGTTGGAACATAACAAAGCGATCTTCTTATCGGAGGCATTGTACGATATCCTTGTTAATCTGCTTGTGCCTGACGAACCAAAGGACACAATGCTTAAAGAGATTTTAATGAAGCTGGAGCAGCACTATAACCCCAAACCGTTGGAAATTGCTGAAAGCTATCATTTCGGGATTCGGAATCAAAAGGCTGATGAAAGTATCAGTGATTACATCATAGCTTTAAAAAAGCTATCAATGCACTGTAATTTTGGAAACTTTCAAAACCGAGCATTACGGGATCATTTTGTTTGTGGGGTGAAAAATGATGCGATCAGAAGGAAGTTATTGACGACGGATGACTTGACTTTTGAGATTGCTTGTCAGACAGCGAGGTCGATGAGCATGGCTGAACAATATTCCCGAGAATTAAATAATGATTATGGTCGTCAATAAACGGAGGTAAATCACCTGCAGGTTCAAAGTAAAAGACGGTGGAGGGCCCAAAGTCTCAGAAACTGGAAATTCTAACAGAGCGTCGATGTCGTGCGATAGGTGCCTGGGACAACACATTGCTCAAAGTTGTACATACGTGAAGGTAGAGTGTTTCTTCTGCAGAAAGACTGGGCATCTTGCGAAGGCATGCCGACTGAAGGGTAAACCAGCTTCCAAAGCTATGAGTCCAGCGTTCAAAGCTATGAGTAGAAACCCCAAGAGACTACATAAAATGGAAGAACAACAACAGGATGAAGCGATGTTAGAGTTACAACTCATCAGGAGCACGAGGTTAACGGACAGCAATTTGGAAAGCATCAAAATCCACATGGATGTTGAGGGATTCAAGATACCAATGGAAATTGACACGGGTGCATCCGTGAGTGTAGTACCGGAGTCGCTGTACCTCAACAAATTGTGTGATTTCCAACTGGAGAAATCCAAGATGTAGCTGCGAGGCTACTCTGGAGAGAAAATTCCTGTGGTAGGTCGTATCACCGTACCGGTGAAATATAAAGATCAATTTCAGAACTTGCCTCTAATAGTAGTGAAAGGAGACAAGTCTGCCTTACGAGGAATAAATTGGTTGAGCTCACTGAAGCTGGATTGGAGTAAGATTTTCTGTGTGGATGCGAGATTTTCATCAACGGATGAGGTTATCAAGAAGTATCCGAAGGTGTTCTGCGAAATGGGCAGTCCGATCCAAGGCTTCAAGGCGAGTGTCAGGGTACAGAAGGACACTAGATCGGTTTACTACAAGCCATGTTCCGTACCATATGTACTCAAGGAGAAAGTTGAGCAAGAACTCAAAAGACTAGAGACTGAGAACATTATTTGTAAGATAGATCAATGTAATTGGGCTACACCCATTGTTGTTGTACCTAAGTCCGATGGTAACGTAAAATTGTGTGGTGATTATAATGTAACCGTAAACCAGGTTCGAGAGGGTAATGTCCCCAATACATTGCCGAATATAGAAAATTTGTTTACAACACTGACAGCTGGTCAGATCTTCTCAAAACTAGATCTTACGAATGCATACTTACAGCTTGAACTAGATGAGGAGTCCAAGTCATGTTTGTCGATAAATACTCATCTTGGCCTATATCAATTTAATAGGCTACCGTTTGGAGTGTCTTCCGCCCCTGCCATATTCCAAGGGGTGATGAACCAGATTTTGCAAGGTATTGAAGGGGTAGTATGTTATTTGGATGACATACTAATTTCAGCACCAAATAGGCAAATTCATAATAACATATTGAATGAAGTCCTCAAACGGCTAGAGAAGCACAGAGTACGAGTGTCTGCTCGTAAGTGTGAGTTATTTAAAAACTCAGTGGAGTACTTAGGGTACAGAGTAGACAAAGATGGTTTACATCCAACCATGGAAAAATTGGATGCAATTAGAAATGCACCCATTCCCAGGAATGTCACTGAACTTCGTTCATTTTTGGGTCTTTTGAACTATTATGGGAGGTTCCTACCAAATTTGGCTACAGTATTACATCCACTGAATGAACTTTTGAAAAAACAGGTCCATTGGAAGTGGTCAAAACGATGCGATGCAGCATTCAAGGAGTGTAAAAGCAAATTGGTAGAGAGCACCATGTTAGTTCACTATGAAATATCTGAGGAGATTAAGCTAGCATGTGATGCCTCTCCGTATGGAGTTGGGGCAGTAATCGCTCATGTATTAAGTAGTGGGGAGGAGAGACCAATTGCTTTTGCTTCACGCACTCAGTGCCAGTGAGAGTAATTATGCCCAAATTGAAAGGGAAGCTTTGGCATTAATTTTTGGGGTCAAGAAATTGCACAAATACTTGTATGGTCGTAAGTTAACCATCGTTACGGACCATAAGCCCCTCACAGCAATCCCCCATCCAAAGTCCCCAGTTCCAACATTAGCTGCAGCCCGAATCTAGAGATAGGCTTTGATTTTGTCAGCATATACATATGATATTGAATATAGACGATCAGCTGATCACAGTAATGCTGATGCAATGTCTAGATTGCCTTCCCCATCACAAGTTACACCCGCTAGGGAAGAAGTGTTTTATTTTACATACATTGATGAACTGCCAGTCACAGCTGAAGAGATTGGTAGAGCAACCAAACGTGACCCAGTGATGTCAAAGGTGTATGAGTATATTGCAAATGGATGGCCAAACCAGGTAACAGACAAAGATACACATCCATTCGACATTCGTAGGAATGAATTATCAGTAGATAAAGATTGTATCATGTGGGGTGCAAGAGTGATTATACCAAATAAATTCAGGTCCAAATTATTAGGAGACCCCCATGACCAGCACCTGGGAATGTGCTTGACCAAAAGTTTTGCACGCAGTTATTTATGGTGGCCAGGTCTTGATAAAGATATAGAGTACATCGTGAGTCAGTATATGACATGTCAATCGGTAAGCAAGCAACCACCACCAGTACCATTACAGCCATGGAAATGGCCTCCCAGGGTGTGGCAAAGGCTACATATTGATTTTGCTGAGTTAGAAGGACAACAATTGTTCATTGTGATTGATAGCCATTCGAAGTGGATTGAGGTGTTTCCAATATGGAAAATAACAAGTAAAACATTGGACATTTTACGAAAATTATTTTCTTCATTTGGCCTCCCTGAAGAAATTGTTTTGAATAATGGACCACAATTTCGTTCAGAAGAATTTGCACAATTCACGAGCAAAAATGGTGTGAAACATACCAAGGTTCCACCATACCATCCTGCTTCGAATGTGGCAGCAGAGCGCACTGTACAAATTGTAAAACTGTACAAAATTGTAAATCATAAAACAAATGTTAGATCCAAATCCAAGGAAACTTCAGTTGTCATTGGATCACAAATTAGCTAATTTTTTGATGACATATCGAAATACTCCTCATACAACTACTGGTAGAACACCAGCAGAGTTGTTTCTTAAACGACAGCCACGAACCAGATTCTCGTTGTTAAAGCCAAATTTGGCACAGTCCGTAGAAGAGATACAATTAAGACAGAAAGAGAATCATGATAGAGGTAGAGTAAAAGAGAGAAGTGTGAAATTAAACCAGAAGGTGAGAGTGAAGAACCATCATCATAAATGGTTAAAGTGGTTACCAGGAAGAGTGGTGAAGATATGTGGTCCTCACACATATTTGGTAAAGATGTTTGATAATGGACAGGGTAGGTTTGTTCACATTGATCATATTTCACCTACAGACATGGAAGGAGTTGAAGGTGGCAATGATTGAATTATTTCTGACTCATCAGATAGTTTTGATACACCAGTCGCAAATCCTAAATCCAATGTACTGGAAACAAATCCAGGAGAGAATCAAACTGAAAGCCTGAGTCCGAGTCAGGAAAACAAAGAGTCTGAAATTAGAGTGAGTTCAAATGAAAATCAAGGAAATTCCATGGAGGAAAACGTTCCTCAGGATGAGCCTCGAATGAGTGTGAAATCGACACCAGGTTTGTACGGTTCTGTTCGAGAGCGAAGGTATCCTCTTCGAAACAGAAAACAAGTGGTAAAGTTAAATTTGTAAATATGGAAAAAAAAAAGTTTATATCTTGTGTTATGTCTAAACATGAAAGTTATGTATGATGTTTGTTATAATAACTTCTTCATTAAGGAGGGAGAAGTGTAATGTCTGTAAGCTTGAAATGGTTGTAGCTCCACACTGTGGATATGGACGTATTGTGTACTGCAAATGCAGAGTTAATAATTAAACAGAACCAGGAAGATTCCAGAGGCTTCTGAGAGAGAGCTGCCTGCCATGTTGGAAGCTGTGTGTGTTGTGCTCTGTGAATATATCACACTGTTAAACTATGGTATAAATAATATTCTTACAGTGTGGTTCTTTTCCTCTTCTCACTATCTATGAATTGGGGTCTAACTGTCTCTCTTCAAAGACTGATTGATAAAGACAAATTTCTTCCAAAAAAAAGTGTGCAAGTGAATTTTAATATCTTCTATCCAACTTTTTTTTAAACTGTGAATCAAACATATATTTGAACAAATCTGGAAAGATATTTATATTTGAATTGAATACTTGGCCCCATTCTCAGAGTGTCTCATCTCGGACAAAGCAAATAATGCTGCAATAATTGTGGCAGGTTAAGTCACCACTTGATTTCTGTCAGTAAAATCACTAAAAGCTAATGCACAGGTACAAAAAGTAATCACAAAGGCAAATTAATATTTTGGCCTTTATCTCGAGGGGCTGGAATACAAAGTGAGGAAGTGATGCTCCAGTTGTACAGGGCCTCAGTCAGACCCCATCTGGAGCACTGTGAGCAGTTTTGGGCACCAAAGTCCAGGAAAAATATATTGGTCTTGGATGGGGTACAGAGTAGATTCACCAGCATGATACTAGGGCTTAAAGGGTTAAATTATGAAGACAGGCTGAGGGGTATTTAAAGTGATTCCTGGATTCGACAAAGAAACTGTTTCCTCTGTTGGGGAATTCAGAACAAGAGGGCATAATCTTAAAATTAAAGCTAAGCCATTTAGAAGTGAAACCAGTAAGCACTTTTTCAGACAAAGAGTCGTGGAAATCTGAAATTGGCTCCCCCAAAAGGCTCTAGATGCTGGAGATCAATTGCAATTTTCAAGACTAAGATCGTTAGATTTTTGTTAGGTGAGGGCCAAGGAATATGGGACAAAGGGTAAATGGAGTTCAGCTGGCTGAATGGTAGAACGGGCTTGAGGAGTTGAATGGCCTTCTCCTGTTCTTGTGTTCCATAAAGCACTCCTGGAGGAGAAACATCACAGTTCAATGTGAAATAAAGCTCCCTCCTCACTGGCCTGGTCGGTGAACAGACCACTAACTGCACCAGTGACAGTTCCATTTTCTGCACCGACCATCCGAAGGAACGATTCCCGGCACTCAGGCAAGTCACGGCCTCTTGAGGAGCGTTTCCTGCATTTCCTGGCCCCACAAGGAAAGTAAGATGTTAAAAGTTCTTTCCTCTTTCGGCTTCTGGCCCGAGCTCCTTTTCCCACTATATTGACCTAGCGGGACAGCCACATCCACCTCGCCTGCTCAGACTCCAGTTGAAATTGCAGTTGGGGCTCGAGTTATCTTCGGCTCCTGATCTGTATATTTAATGAAGGACCCTGCCGGTTTCCAGCAGGTGTCTTTCCCGCCTGCTCAGAAGAGCTGGTTACCATTGAAGACTTTTGGAAGGGAATGCAATGTCACTGGGTTAGTCCGCCCAGGCATTTTTAAATGCCTCAAATCCACCAATCAGGCAACGTTAAAAACGCCCCTTCAGTGTCAGTTCCTGTACAGTGACAGAGGGAGTGTGCACCTCTGATACAGCATGTAAAGTGCCAGCTTGTACACAACATGTTCTGTCTTCTACGAGTCACTGGTAGAAAGTGAAGTAACAGTAGGTGCTGGCTGTAGATAAGATGAGTTTTCTTTGTCAGTCCAAGGTGTCAGTAGTGGCTCAATGGCTTGCCTCTGTGTCAGAAGGCTGTGGGTTCAAGCTCCACTCCAGAGACTTCAGCACATAATCCAGGCTGACACTTCAGTGAAGTTCCGAGGGAGCGCTGCACCATCGGTGGTACCGTCTTTAGGTTGAGAAGTTCAGCCATCTGCTCTCTCAGGTGGACGTAAAATATTCTATGAGCAGAAGAGCAGGGGAGTTCTCCTGATGTCCTGGTCAACATTTGTCCCTCAATCAACACCTAAAACAGATGATCTGGTCATTAATTTCATTGTTGTTTATAGGAGCTTGCTGTGCATGAATGGGCTGCCGCATTTCCTACATTACAACATTGACGACAGTTGGCTGTAAAGCACTTTGCAACACCCTGAGGTATTGAAAGGCTCTACAGAAATGCTAGTCTTTATGTAGATAGCTGAAACAGAAGTGATCTTCTACAGTGGCAGGCAAACTAGAGTGACATGCAGCTCTGAGATTCAACACTTGACTATCCAGTAGGGAGGCAGCTGCTCTACAGCCTGTTGTACTGGGCCAACATTCAGGCAATTAATGTAACAAATTAATGTACTGCAAGGTATGACACCACATGATATATGGCGGTACACCATTTCAGTTGGCTTTTAAGATGGTTCGATGTTAGCCCTTGGGCCTAATTCCTTTTCTCTGTTCCTTTCCATTAGTTGGAGAAATCCCTCAAGGTTGAAGTGTCTGAGAGGGAGCAAGAAGTGGCTGAGCCAAAGGCCGTGTCAGATCTCCGTCGCCAATTTGAGGATGAAGGGAGGGTATACAGGAGAAAACTTCAGGCATATCAAGATGGACAGCAGCGTCAGGCCCAACTTGTACAAAAGCTTCAGGCCAAGGTAGGAAGAGAACAGCCTACCAAAACAGCTTCCAGTTTGCACTGAGGTCAAAGGTGGACTCACAAATCACAGTACGGATGTTGGAATGGAAAGAGGGAGATGAATCTTGTCAAACCGTGGAGAAATTGGCCAGTGGGCTCAGTAAAGATGGCATGAGTGTGCAGTGAAGTAACTGGAGTCAGTGCTGAGAAACCAAACACTGGCATGAGTCTTTATGTTGTGGAGGTGCCTCTTGTTTATAGCAACTGTCAATAGCTAAAGCAGTACTTGGAGTGTGCGAATGGAATAGAGGCTTGGCGAAGAGCGGGTTGGCAATTGCGTAAATCGGGGAGTATAATACTGTCTTAATTCCTGTGAGACAGGAGGATGGGGGCCCTTGGTGGCAGAATCCAGAGCGCAGGGTTTCTGCGCCACTGCGACCCCACCGGGAGGGGTGGGGGCTTATTCTACAGTACATTACTTCAGCACCTGGGGTGTGTGTCCTGGGGCTTTTCCCCAAACTTTTGTTTATTTGTTCTTAGGAAGTGGCAGTATTTATTGCCCACCTATAGTTATCCTGGTTCCGTGATTGTTTATAACCGAGTAGCTTGCTGGGTCATTTCAGATAGCAATATGAATTGACTACATAGTGCGAGATTGGAGCTTAGTGCAGACCATTTAAAGAGGGGGCTCTCGACACCTTTGAAGAAGTTTTGCTTTGTTTTATCCAGAAACTAATTGGAGTATTCTGGAAATCCCAAGGGAGTGAGACAAACAGAGAAACTGAGCTCTGAAACAGCTGGATATTTGGGCTAAGCAATTTCAGGCATACTGCCAAAGGGTCCAGTATGGCAGGCCCACAGTGGAGATATAACACCCGCCATATTGGCTTGAGCTGCTCCACAGGCGTCCTGAGCGCACACCGGAAAAATTCAAGAAGCGCATTACAATATTTAAATAAGCACCTTATGTTGGATGTAGAAGCCTTTTGTGAAATTGGTCTGCCCTGACACCTGACTCGTCAAGTGATAAACTCGCCCAACAAGTCATGCTGCCAACAGTCAGCAAGTAGCACGTAATGCTGTCAGTTCAGAGAGTATGGCTGAAGCAAGGTATTCATTTTAGTATTTCTGTCAGATCCTCAGAGTTCTTGCTAACCTTTCCTTGAGCATCTTTCAATGGCCCAATATGGTCTTTGATGATTCACTGATTTTTTTCCATAGGCTTTACTCATTACTGCCACAGTCGTCCATTATCCTCTTTTCCATTATTTTTATAGCTGACCTAATCTTAATTTTCTTTTACTGTTTCTTTGTTTTCCTGGGTGTAAAAACATTTTTTTTTTGTTTATGTCTTATTTGTCTTTGTAGAGGACCAATCAGCCACCTTCGCTTCTTTTTACCATGCCCTTCTTTTGACTTTAGGTTTCATGGGCTAGATTTTACACTTTTGTGCATATTGCCCAAAATTGGGCGTTATTTCCGGCGTGGGTGGTAAAAATGGGTTTTCAAATTGCTGGTTTCTCGCCCATTCTCAAAGCACCTAGTCCCCATTTTTGAAATTGGGCATTACCACGAGTAATATGAAATGGGCGTTAACGTTAAATCTCTCTGAACTTCGCCATCCTTAGCAACGGCATTGCATCGCTCGTTTCCCACGATTCAGGAGGAAAAGGGTCATCATGACATGTGCAGAAGAGGAGACAAAGAGAGAGGGAGCTTAGAGGAATTAAAAGCATGTGTGGGTGTGCTGTGTGCTTGTTTGGCTGTTGTGGGAGGCATGAGGGAGATTCACCAGCAGCAAAAAGCCTACTAAGCACCAAGAACATAGTTGGCACCGAGTTTTTGTCCAACAAATAAGATATAACATGGAAGGGACAGTGGAGGCCCTGGAGCTGGTAGCCAGGAACACTGGTGGCTGAGGGCTCCCAGTGGTCCCGGAGCGGGCACTGCACCCCAAGGTGCCGCACCCCCATTGCCAACGACACATGAGAGCCAGGAGCAACATCTTGCTTCTGGCTCGGAACACATTCCCACCTTGGGACCGTCCTCTCCTGTATCCGTCCAAGCAGTGGTTCGGCCGTTATCGCCCTCCACCCGAATGAAGCATCGCCTGAGAAGCTCCTCGGCCATTCGGCTTGGAGTCAGGAGGGGAAGAGGTAGAGATGGGGAGGAAAAGCGGGGTGGAGGGCAGGGGGGGCGGCAGGTGGGAAGGGGGGGCGAGGGTTGGTTTTTACTGAAATACTGATGATTTCAGACAAATGTTCGGTTTAAATGTTTTTTATTTAACAAAACTTTGTTGCGCGTTGGCTCAGATAGCTGCACCGTTACACGCTGGTGATTCCTTAAACATCAAAAGGTATAATTACGCTTAATGTCAATCAGTTTAAACTTTAACTGTCACCAAGGTGATGCCCACCATTGATGTATGACCTGCACACCCAGCAGTGTTTCAGCCTTGTAAATACAACCAATGTTCTTTCAGGCAAAGCGTTCATTGATGAGCTCCTGACGTAAGGCTCTTGGAGCTATCAAGCCACCACGGGCCCTTTCATGCGGTCTACAGGGGGGCAGGGGCATGGCTTCCGCGTCACTCTGATTATCTGGCCCGATGTCAGTGTCCGCCTCCTCGTCCTCCTCTTCCTCTCTCTGGTGAGGTGGACAGTCAGACTCTTCAGGCAATTTTTGTCCCTCCTGATAGCCAAGTTGTGTAGCATGGAGCACACCACCACGAATTGAGCTACCTGCTCAGGGTGGTATTGGATGTTGCCTCCTGAGTGGTCCAGGCATCTAAAGCACTGCTTAAGCACTCCAATGGTTTTCTCCACGATATTGTGAGTGGCTCTGTGGCTCTCGTTGTACCGCCTCTCAGCCTCAGTGTGGGTGTAATGCAGGGGGGTCATCAGGCACGTGGTGAGGCCATCTCCTTTGTCACCAAGCGTCCAGCATTGACCTTGTGGCTGATGGTTAAACAGGTCAGATACAATGCTCTCACGCAGCATATGAGTGTCATGAAATTTAGCATTCACTGCCATAATAATTTGCTGGTGGGCGACAACGAGTTGGACACTCAGGGAGTGGAATCCCTTGTGGTTCCTGAAAACCTTTGCATCCTGAAAAGGTGCCCGCATCGCGATATGCGTACTTTCTATTGCTCCCTGCACCTTGGGGAAGTTTGCAATTCTGGAGAATCCTAGAGCCCTCTCATTCTGTGTCTCCCTGGTCATTGGGAAGTTGAGCAAGTCCCTCCTGCGTGCGTACAGGGCTTCAGTGACCTGTCTAATGCAGCAATGTGTGGCATGCTGAGACAGACCGCAAATGTCGCCAGCTGAGTCCTGAGAAGAACCCGACGCATAGAACAACAGTGCCACAGTAACTTTGACCTTGACAGACAGTGCAGTACTGTTGGTGCTGGCAGGTTGCAGATCTCCCCTTATGATCTGGCATACTTCAGTGATAATTTCTTTGTGGAAGCGCAGTCTCCGAAGCAGGTGATGTCGGGCAAGTCGAGGTAAGACCGCTTGTCCTTGTACTTGCGGGGGATGTCATGGTCCTCCTCATCAGGCTGACACATCTTACATTGGGCACATAATGCAGTGGAGCATACCTTCAGCCATCTCGAGTCTGCAGTATGTAATTGGTCATTAAGAGAGGGTGAGAAAGGACAGGCTCCATTGCAATAGCTCTGTTTTCCACCGATTGGTCACAAAGAAAGAATGTCCCGACGAAGACACCTATTAAATTCCAATCAGTCACAGTATGGTCAAGGTGTTTGTTCAGATGTTCACATCAGCTCCAAACACCTCCAGAGTACTTCCGAACTCTCCTGAGGTTGAAGCAGAGCAGTCTTTTAAAGGATGCAACATGTGATGTAGAACATGGCGTCCATAATGCTGTGAGTAGTTCCGGTTAGTTCCACTTTTTCCGGGCGTTTTTTGGGTGAGCGATATTGTGGACGATATGTGTGCGATGTGGTGAAAGTGCCGTTGGGCAATCTCATGGCCGTTAGTTTCGGCAAATGTGATCTTTACGACAAAAAAAAGTGGGTGGGCTGTATTATTGAATTTCGGCATTAATTCCGTGTGGAAATTAATGCTGGGCGATATTATGGGCATTGATTTCACCCATTCTGATGATTCCGCCCCAAAAAAGTGGGCGGGCAGTATTATTCTTTCCCAGCGTTATGCAAATGAGGAAAGTAAAGCTCGCCGATAAATTTCCGAAAAATCCACGTCGGTTTCCATTTTGTGGCTAAATGGCCGATATATGAGCGTTATAAGTCATTTCAGCGGTAAAATGGACGTTAAGTGGGCGTTAAGCATGCAAGAAAAGTGGAAAATCTAGCCCCATATGTTTTTACTTTGCTCTTAAAAAGCTGCCATTTACATTCAGCATGAGTTGTGTCCCCACCCAGTAGGGTTGACAAATTGACCTGTTGTGGGCAAGCTGTGAAGTGTGGGGAAGTGATGGTTGGAGTAGAGGTGAGAGTTGGAGGTGCAGAATATATGAGTAGGAGGAGAAGGAGATGGAGTGAGGTGTATTGCAGTGAGTGTAGGAGAATGAAGGGAAGCAAGGGAGGGGAATGTTGCGAGTTGTGTAGCTACAGGCGTGTGGAGGGAGTAATTGAGCTGAGAGGTAGGCTTCTTACCTTGACAACGCTGGTGAGATCACTGAACATTTATCAGCATTGTAGCCAAGTCCTGGAAACTAATTTCCTTGCATTGACCGCCTGCCTCAGTGAGCTCTTCCCACTGGCGACAGAGACATTGGATGGAGGGTTTCCGCCTCCTTGGGAGAGCAGGATCTCTCTGCTCCTGTCCACCGCCTGGACCACGGCCTCCAAAATGATGTTGGAGAACCCTAGCGATCCGATCTACAAGTCTCGCAGCCATTTCTCTGTGCACACGGGACACACTTACAAGGTTCCGTCCTATGTACATCGTGCACCTTCTCTTTAAGAGATGCTGGCTGCTTTTAAATGGCATGAGAAGTGCCCAATTACCCCCTCCCCCCCCCCCCCCCCACAACAGCTGTGGAGACAATAAGCAGTGCAGGTAGCATTGGCTATACGCCTGACATATGATAATGAGATCCCAACACCAATTGAAGTGGTCGCCTTGCCTACCTGCAAACCCGCTTTCGGATACGATTGAATTTCTCGGACTTGGAGTTGCAGACAGATTTGCCTGTGTTCTGATTTAAGTTTGGAGTGGTCCATTTCTTTCCGAAGTCAAATTTTGCTTTCAGAGGAATGGTTTGTAGGTGGTCAGTTGAGTGCATGTGGACAGTCAGGCAAGCATTTGAACAGTTTGTATTGAGATGGGTTAGCAGGGGCAGGAAGGCAGTGGGTTTGTGTGCGCCTGGGATCTATGGCGGTAGTAGATCGGCTTGAGGGTTGACATCCAAGTTGTTTAGTGGAGGGCTCTACAATGGTCGCATACAATGATACAGCACAGAAGGAGGCCATTCAGCCCATCTGCCTGTGCTGGCTCTTTGAAGGAGCTATCCTATTAGTCCCATTCTCTTGCTCTTTCCCCATAGTTCTGAAAAATGTTCCTTTTTCAAGTATATATCCAATTCCCTTTTAAAAGTTACCATTGATTCTACTTCCAACACCCTTTCAGGCAGTGCATTCCAGATCATAACAACTCGCTGTGTTAAAAAAATTATTTTCATCTCCCCTCGATTCTTTTGCCAATGATCTTAAATCTGTGTCCTCTGGTTGCTGACCCACCTGCCTGTGGGAACAGTTTCTTCCTATTTACTCTATCAAAAACCGTCATCATTTTGAACATCTCTATCAAAATTTGCAATAAGGAGAACAATCCCAGCTTCTCTAGTCCCATCTGAGAGTCTCCTTCCACATTTCTCCAAAGAGGTTTTACTGAAGTTCTTAAGCCAGTTTTTACGGAATTCAATGGGAACCATCCAAAAATAAAATGGTCTTCGTTGGGATCCAATGTCCAAATTGTTCCAAGTATTCATTACTATAAAATGAAGCTGCCAGGTACGAGTGCCAGTGGTTGGACTCCCGCTGGCATCAAAGAAGTGTCCCTGGATAAGACAAGAGGCTGTTTCTTTGCTCCGTTATTCAGCTGATAACCCATTGTGGGGCGAAGTTAAAATAGTTTAAACACTTAAAATAGCTAAAACAATTCAAACAATCCCATTCTTCAATAAACATCCACTATGTTTAAGTTTGCATTTTTCCAAAAGTAACCAAGCTGACCTCAGTTTTATCTAGTTTAATCCAGTCTAATCCAAATGTAACCTTCATTAAATCACCAGCTGATGCTGTGGCACAATTCTGCTGGGATTACAGTTTGCTCCTGAACAATGAGCTCTTGTACTGTTGAACGAGATCCAGGTTGAGGCTCGGTGGGAATAACCTCCTCACTGCTCAACAAAATAAATCTGTACTGAACAGTCAATTGTGGGATAGCAAGAGTCAATGTGGTTACGAGCTCTGAGTCTTATGAGCTAAATTTGGCCAAAACAATTTACAGGGTACACTATAAAGAAATATTATAGATGTATATTTAGAGTACACTGTAGGGGAATATTATACAGGTACATTTATAGAGTACACTATCGGGTGTACTCGGGTGTAAAAGGAGCAGCGAGCAGCACCTGGGAGCAGCGTGGAGGCCTCAACCTGTGTGAGAACACCAGCGGCAGGTCGGCGCCATAAAAGGAGTGGCGAGCAATGGCCTGGGAGCAACATGGAGGCATGCCACTACAAGGTACAGCGTGAGCTGCGACGACAGCGAAGAGTGACGTCACCAAGGTCCAGGTCAGTGATTGGAGCGTGGGCAGATACAGCAGGAGCGGCGAGGTCGGGGTGAAGGAGCGGCGAGAGACTGTGGAGGGATGTGATCGGGGCTGAGGAGAGGCGTGAGTTCGGGGCCAGGTGCCCAGGAGCAGCACGAGCCAGCCCACACTGCGATATATGTGCGCATTAGGTCCCTGCAGCAGAGCAGGTCCCAGTCATTTTGGGTAATCCTTGCCACTGGACCAAGACCTAGCTCTGTCAAGCCCGTGTGGTTGCTGGTGTGCAACGGCCACCATGCGTTAAAAAAATCCATGCACAGGCATTTTCCACCCTTCAGGATGTAGTTCAGGACCTGGAATATTAGGTCCTTCATTGAAACACCTGTGAACTTATACTTTTTTTGGCATGGAAGCAAGTCATCCTCGTTTCGAGTGACCGCCTATGGACACTATCAGGGAATATTATAGAGGTACATTTATAGGGTACACTGTAGGGAATATTATGGAGGTACATTTATAAATTACACTATTGGGGAATATTATAGAGGTATATTTACAGAGTACACTATTGGGGAATATTATAGAGGTACATTTATAGAGTACACTACTGGGCAATATTATAGAGGTACATTTATAGAGTATACTGTGAGGGAATATTATAGAGGCATACAATCTGAAGCTCAACATACAATTGAATAGGACTTCAAACTTATGAACAGCTTGAGACAGTGGCCAGGGAGGGGGATGGAATTAGTAGCAAAGGAGCAGTTTGTGCTGGAGATTAAAATGATGGTTTTGGCCTTTCCAGTGTTGACCTGGAACGAAATTGACGCATCTAAGATTGGAGATTGGAGAATCAGTCTAACAGCACAGAGGCAGTGGAGGGGTTAAGGGAAGTAGTGGTGAAGTAAAGTTGGGTATGGTTAAAGTGCATCTAAAAGTTGACCCTGTGTCTGCAGTTGAAGTTACTAAGGGCCAACATGTAATGAGGAAAAGGAGAGGGCCAAGGTTAGATCTTTAGGGGACTCTGGCATTGACATTGTGGAAATGAGATGAGAAGCTATTTCTGGAGACGCTATCTACGTTCGGATGGGTAGGATTGCAACTAAGTGAGAGCAGTCCACCTGGTCATTACCTCCATCTTGCACAATTTTGCCATTCAAAGAGAAGTAAGATTGCTGCAATATGAAGAGGAGGACCACAGGAATAGAATTAGGAGAAGGGTGAATTGGAGGAAGCTGATGTATAGATTGGGAAACTGTCAAGTAGCTCAGTATTTGAGAACTAAATCCAGAAATGGACACGTCCTGCCATTGAATAACTTTTTTTTTGCCAATACAATACCACACATTGCAGCCTCTATGAAGATTCACTGCAAACCCTCTGCTTAAGATGAACTGCCAGCTTTCAACCCCCTTATCTTAGCGCATCTCTGGAAATCAGCATACTTTGTCTTAATTTGCTCCCTGGTACGACAGATATGGGATCCTCTGGTGACTCAGTTGGCCATCTCTGTCCACCTCCTTCTATGTTGCATGCATCTCAAGCTTTCACAGGAGAGTGGTCTTCTGCTCAACAAGAGTCAGCCACCTTTGCTCCTTACCTTGCAACAAGACCTCCGAGACATTGTCAGTGAATGGGGCAGATCCCCCCCCCTCGCCGCCGCCCCCCACCCCCAGCTCTGACTTTTCTCCTTGCAATCAATTGTTTCTGCAGCAAAAGCTCTCAAGGGCATAAAAACTGGTCTCCTCTTTAAGGCACAGCAGCAGCCCTTTAATAGTTGCTGCCTGGCCGAATTTTCCTATTCCCAGCCAATAACATGCCTGACCTGACTTAGTGCACAAGCCTTCCATGAACATGGTGCTGATTAAAATAAAGGGTAGGGGCTTACTTTGCAAAATTCAGTGAGGCCGGCTCATCCCGATGCCAGGAATGGTGCATTCGCGTCACGGTCATGTGCTGCCCGAATTCTGTTGGTCCCACAAAATCAGGGCTACCGATTATGGGATACGGATTGGTGTGAGGTAACAAGGACAGAATAGGATTCAGGGCGAGACACTGGGGATAATTTTACAATTCCATGTTGCCAGCAGGAAGCCTCGCTCACAGGTCAGCTCCTCACCAGCAAGGTGGACTTCTAAAATCAGCCCAACTGAGTACAGGACTGGGTTAGCAGAAGATATAATTGTGAGGGAAAGTGCTCAGTGTGAGGTGGGTGTGGTTGGAGGATCCTATATTGGTTCTGGGACCATCTTTGTGCCTGGATGTTTACTATTTATGACCAATGATCAGGGGAAAAAAATCAGATGAAGAAGTGAAGCCAGAGAACAATTCTAATCTCAGTATTGGGACCAAGAAAAGCAGGGGGACCTTCAAACCATACATTGGTCCTTTTAGTGTGGAAGAGGATGGGCGCTTCCTCGAAATTTGAGCTTATCCAGATGAGGAGCATTAATGCTGTGGAATGGACCGCTTACCATTTCAGGTACCCAGTGTTGGATCAGGCACCCAAGATAGGTATAAAGTAAAGTTCCCTCTACTATGCCTAGCAATGTGCATCAACCTCAACGTTAGTAGAGCTCCCCTGACTACAATATATTGCACCTTTTTCCATTTCCTGCACCAAACTTCCTTCAACCTGATCTGATTGACATTGCTAATTGGTTTGTGAATTAGAGGTAGTTTTCTGCTAATAGGACCATACCCACTAGAAATTGCCCTAAACTTAGTTTACATAGGAAACTAAAAGGCAGCGGATAGACAAAGGCATAAGTTAAGGTTGGATTTGAACCTAGGTCTCAGAGGTAAAAGGGTAGTATGTAATCAACTACAGGTACCACAGCAGGAGACTTTTCAGGATAGATGTTGCTGATGTCCTTTAAATGGTTAAATCTGCTGCAGTATTTGGCCAAAATAATGTAATTCTTGGATCCAAGCTGTGTTTGGACAGATGACTCCAGATAAACGCAGACCTGCTCCAAGCAAGACCCTGATCTAAACACATAATACTGACAGGGCAAACCACTTCCCATTGCATAGAATTCCTGCTCCAAGAATAACAGTTAAAACACACAAACTACTGATCCAAGCAAAGAATGTTCCGGATTATCCAGCGTTGAACGGCCAGAATGTTGAACACAGAAAATTCCCCAGGCACATGTCATTGAGACACAGCAGCACAGTTACATGGGTAATCATACTCATATCTAATAATTGAGTATGTTTCAGCTTTCCTGTTACTTGTGCGAGCTGAATGAATGAATGATTAAGGGGCCTGAACATGTGGGCAGGCTAATTGGCTACTTTTATCTTCAATTTATGGCAAACTTGGTCCAACATTTCTTGGCAATCGAGCTGTGCGTTTGTGAGAGTTTAGTAATCGAAGATTTTTTATATAAAAATCAACCGTTTGCCCAATTTAAACTTCAACTTCAACCATTTTATAATAGAATGAAAAGAAAAAAAAGAAATACTTGCATTTATATAGCGCCTTTCACTACCTCAGGAAATCCTAAAGCACCTTACATCCAATGAATTACTTTTGAAGTGTAGTCACTGTTGTATTGTAGGAAACAAGGCAGCCAATTTGTGCACAGCAAACTCCCACAAACAGCAAAGTGATAATGACCAAATAATCTGTTTTAGTGATGTTCGTTGAGGGATAAATATTGGTTAGGACACTATGGAGACCTCCGCTGCTCTTCCTTGAAGTAGTGCTGTGGGATCTTTTATGTTCCATGTTCTTGATAGAGGTTGGGAGATTGGCTTTTGGAGGGGCAAAACAACGTCAAACAAGGTGACAATCTCTCATTGGACTTTATCACCTATAGACTTGACTAATTCAACGCACTCCCGGCTAGCCTCCTACATTCTACCCTACATAAACTTGAGCTCATCCAAAACTCTGCTGCCCATGTCCTAACTCGCACCAAGTCTCGTTCACCCATCACCCCTGTGCTCGCTGACCCGTGTCCTAACTCGCACCAAGTCCCGCTCACCCATCATCCCTGTGCTTGCTGACCCGTGTCCTAACTCGCACCAAGTCCCGCTCACCCATCATCCCTGTGCTCGCTGACCCGTGTCCTAACTCGCACCAAGTCCCGCTCACCCATCATCCCTGTGCTCGCTGACCCGTGTCCTAACTCGCACCAAGTCCCGCTCACCCATCATCCCTGTGCTTGCTGACCCGTGTCCTAACTCGCACCAAGTCCCGCTCACCCATCATCCCTGTGCTTGCTGACCCGTGTCCTAACTCGCACCAAGTCCCGCTCACCCATCATCCCTGTGCTCGCTGACCCGTGTCCTAACTCGCACCAAGTCCCGCTCACCCATCATCCCTGTGCTCGCTGACCCGTGTCCTAACTCGCACCAAGTCTCGTTCACCCATCACCCCTGTGCTCGCTGACCCGTGTCCTAACTCGCACCAAGTCCCGCTCACCCATCACCCCTGTGCTCGCTGACCCGTGTCCTAACTCGCACCAAGTCCCGCTCACCCATCATCCCTGTGCTTGCTGACCTACATTGTCTCCCAGTTAAGCAACACCTCGATTTAAAAATTCTCATTTTTGTTTTCAAATCCCTCCATGGCCTCATCCCTCCCTATCTCTGTAATCTCCTTCAGCCTCACAACCCCGCAAGATGTCTGCGCGCCTCTTAAGCACCTCTGATTTTAATCGCTCAACCATTGGTGGCCGTGTCTTCAGCTGCCTCGGCCCCCAAGCTCTGGAACTCCCTGCCTAAACCTCTCTGCCTCTCTATCTCTCTTTCATCCTGTAAGACATTCCTTAAAACCTACCTCTTTGACCCTCATTTGCCCTAATTTCTCCTTATTTGGCTCGGTCTCAAATTTAGTTTTATAACACTCCTGTGAATCAACTTGGGACGTTTTACTGCATTAGAGGCACTATATAAATCCAAATTGTTGGTGTTGTTGTTGAAAACTTGGGGCAATTTACCAACTTCATACTTCTAGCAAGTAGCCTGAGCAACTTGGAGCATGTATTAGAAACCCAGGAGTGCACCCCACATGATTGACTGACCGTTATTTTAAACGGTTGGCTGATCTTGCGTGGCGCTCCCCGGAATTTCCGATATGTGCTCACAGTAGGTGAGACTCCCCAAAAGGAGTACAGAAATTGGGAATTACCAGTGTGAAACCTTGTGATGGTGTGACTGTCCAGCCAGGTTGGTAAGGGTGGCAGACGGAAGTAATAGTGAGTCTCACATATTCCAATAAGGCTCACACCTAACCCACTGATCTCTTTTTTCTACAATTTCTTCTCCTTTTCTCTTCTTTCCTGAAAGCTTTCTTATCCTGCAGTACAGTTCCACGAGCGCGGAGTCTTTCTACTGCGTAAAATAATTTGGTTCCAATATTCGGTGCTGCTCTAGTTTCTGTAAAGTTTCAGCACCAAAGGTGCAGAGGCCAGAAGTGAAAACTTTATTTTGCCCCTTTTCAGGTGCTGCAGTACAAGAAGCGATGTGGTGAGCTGGGACAGCAGATCCTTGAGAAAAGCTCGGAGTCGGAACAGCAGAAAGTGTCAGTGAGTACAAGTCACTGATATTTCACATCCACGGGTCAGCCTGGGCGGGAGTCTCATTGTCCAAGCCAGGCAGCGAGGCTGCTGGAGCGTGTCCGACAGTTGGTGACCTGTCGACCTGCACCTGCGTCTGTCGTTCCTTTCACATGTGGAGCCATCAGCTTTTAACGGCTCAATAGTTTCGCCTTTTCATGTGACAGTACAGCTGTGTCAGAGAGACCGAGAGAGAATGAGAAAGAGTGAGCTATGTAGAAAATGCAAAAGAGAGAAAAAGTGAGATAAAGAGAGAGGGCCGAAAGAATAAGAAAGAGTGAACATATATGAGGGGGGAGGAAGAGGGAAAATGGGGATTTTTCACTAGCAGGGAATGTTTTAAAGGAGGTTTGATTCTTCCTCAGATTACAGCCCTATTATTCATTAATGACCATTGCACTGATTGCATAGCCCTGTGTCTGAGTCCGTCACTCGATTAATTGTTGGCAATGATGAGTCTGAGCATCAAATGCACTGTAGAGTTACAAACATTATGGCCACAAACTGTGTTCCTTTTCTTAGTTTTGACTGGCACTTCTCTTGTTTCGTACTGACTCCCTTTCCTGTTCTGCCAGAACTGGGGGTGAGAGAGAGAGAGAGAGAGCAGGTGGGTCAGCTGTTCATCTGCCTTCAGTTCCAGACTGCTGCTTGTCTCAAAGATAATGGGAACTCTCTCTCTCTCTATCTCTTAGGCAGTCCCCCAGAGTCGAGGATGACTTGCTTCTACACTAAAATGAGTTCTAAGGTGACTGATGAGACCAAATTAGGTTCCTGATGTTCCAGGTCCCGAACTCCATTTTAAAAGCTGGAAGATGCCTGTGTGTGAATTCTTTTAATGTGGGGTGGCCATTGCACACCAGCTACCACACGGACTTGACAGAGCAAGGTCTTGGTCCAGTGACAAGGGGATCCAAGATAGGCATCGGCCTAGCACATACAGACACACACACACACGCTCCTACTGACCCCCTCCCTCCCTCCCTCCGGTCCTCTCTCCCAGGTTTTCAGAGATGGCAGTGTAGGTGAGCACATTAATCTTGGAGCAGTTTGTGAATGTGTCCATAGAATACTGACACTGTGCTGACCCCCGGCTCCAGCTCCAGCGCGCTGCTCTCCTGCACTTTTCCGCTCTCTTTCCAGCCGCCCATATTTGGTCGTTGTTTTGTTACTAGTGACCACGCCTATTCTGGCCCTGTGTCCCAACCTCACTGCTGGCCCATGCTGATTCTGGGTCCTACCCTCAGTCCTCACCGGTCCTCTGATTCCTGCCAGCCCTTTGATTCCTGCTGGCCCTTCGATTCCCACCGGACAACAACAGCAAATTGCATTTATATTGCATCTTTAACATAGCGAAGGTCTTCACAGATTGTAAGTGGCTGGCAAGGATTTTGAATTCATTGGAATTGCGTCCGATGGGTGCTGGCAGCCACGCTCACCACCCCCAGCCCCACCCCCACCAACCCCTACCCTCGCCACTACCACTCCCACCCTCGCCCCCGCCACCCCCTACCCCCCACCCTCGCCGCCCCCACCCTCGTGCCCCCCACCCTCGCCCTCGCCCCCCCACCCTCATCCCCGCCACCCCAACCTTCGCCACCCCACCCTCGCCCCCACCATCCCCCCTCGCCCCCCCACCCTCGCTCCCACCACCACCACCCTCGCCCCCCCCACCCTCGCCACCCGCACCTTCGCCCTACCAGCCCCACCCTTGCCCCCATCACCCCCACCCTCACCCCACCACCCTCGCCACCCCCACCCTCGCACTGCCACCCCCTCCCTCGCCCCCCCTTCCCTCACTCCACCCCTACCCTCGCCCCCACCATCCCTACCCTCGCCACCCCCACGCCCCTGCCACCACCACCTTCGCCCCTGCCATCCTCGCCCCCACTCTTTAGCCTTGGTTGCAGTCCACTAAGGAGTAGGTACTTCAAAGATCGTGAGGAAGGCAATGGGAAAATATCTCAGCAAGTCTTCCCCGGTAAATGGCTCAAGTATCTCAATTTGTGCGACTTGAGTTCAGACTTGCCTTAGGGCAGACGGACAGCTTGAGTAGCCAGTGAGGACAAGTCTAGCCTGGAGCTAACAAAAACATGGATAAGGATATCCAGCAGCAATAGAGTGGGACAAGGAGCAACACAAATACCACGCGGCTGTTGTGAATGTGTAAGCCAGCAGTTTTCCAGTGAGATGTTATCCAATCGCAGAGCTCCTCTTGCTTCTGCTTCACTCATTCATGCAAGTAGCATAATTCCTAAATCAATGCTTCAGTTGTCACTGTGTTGGGCACACTTATTAATTTCAGTTACAGACCTGCTTAGAGATGACGGAATCCCGCTTAAGGAGAGCAGAGTATGAGCACAGCACTGAACTGGAGACCACCCTCATTCGCCTGGAGGAGGAGCAGCAGAGGTGAGTGACATTCATCCTGTTTTCCTCATCAGGACTGGACAGGTTAGATGCAGGAAGAATGTTCCTGATGTTGGGGAAGTCCAGCACCAGGGGACACAGTCTAAGTATAAGGGGTAAGCCATATAGGACCGAGATGAGGAGAAACTTTTTCACCCAGCGAGTTGTGAACCTGTGGAATTCTCTGCCACAGAAAGTTGTTGAATCCAGTGCATTGGACATATTCAAAAGGGAGTTAGATGTGGCCCTTACGGCTAAAGGGATCAAGGGGTCTGGAGAGAAGGCTGGGTTGGGGTACTGAGGTTGAATGATCAGCCATGATCATATTGAATGGCGGTGCAGGCTTGAAGGGCCGAATGGCCTGCTCCTGCACCTATTTTCTATGTTTTGATGTTTCTATCAGTGCCTGGATCACTTGTGCATCTCTTGTGCAGTGGGGAGAGACTGTGGAGGGATGTGATCAGGGCCCAGGAAAGGTCTTGAGTTCAGTGCCCAGGGGCAACACGAGCCAGCCCACACTGTGATATGTGTGCACACTTGGTCCGTGCAGCAGAGCAGGTCTCCAGTCGTTTGGATAACCCTTGCCACTGGACAAAGACCAAGCTCTGTCAATCCCGGGTGGTGGCTGGTGTGCAACGGCCACCACACGTTAGAAAAATCCACGCACAGGCATCTTCCACCCTTCAGGATGTAGTTCAGGACTTGGAATATTAGGTCCTTCATTGAAACACCTGCAAATTCATCCTTTTTTGGCAAGTCACCCTTGTTTCAAGGGACTACCTATGATGATGATGATGATGATGATGTGCATCATTGTGGTGACACTTTCCGTCACCCTCAGCTTGCTGAGGTTCCAAATTGTGCTGTGGGGGAGCAACTGAACTTCTCAAGAGAGAAATTGAGGAAGCAAGAGATCAAAAAGGAGAAGAAAGGAGCAAAGGTTTCCTGAATGAGGTTTGTAGTCCTCAAACTGAGGGATATTGGCACTGGGGAATGGAACAATTCACATTGCGATACCAAACTTGTTCAGGTCACGGCATAGAGTGAATACATGCTGAGTTAAGCTCCAACTACACTTGCCCAAACTGTTGCCTCAGCTCCAAACTCCAGTGAGCAACTCTCTTGGCACCTGTGCGACATATTTGCATTTCTTACACCAGCATTCTCTGTGTCCTCTTTGAATAAGATTGTCAACTTACTGATAGCTCTGTGCTGATTTAGGGGCAGCATAGCACTGTGTGCCCATGCCCATGAGAAGCTGGATTGACACAGCCAAATCTCATTCACACAGGAACCTTTGAATCCCTTTACAAAAAGGATTATTATCCAATCCCCCAAATCGGAAGAGGACAGTATGTAACCCACTGCATTTCCCAGCCCCAGAGTGTGATCCACTGCATCACCCAGAGTGTGAAAAGACAGTATCTGATCCACTGTACCACCCAGTCCCAGAGTGTGAAAGGACAGTGTGTGACCCACTGTACCACCCAGTCCCAGAGTGTGAAAGGACAGTGTGTGACCCACTGTACCACCCAGTCCCAGAGTGTGAAAGGACAGGATCTGACCCACTGTACCACCCAGTGCCAGTGTGTGAAAGGATAGTGTGTGACCCACTGTACCACCCAGTCCCAGAGTGTGAAAGGACAGTGTGTGACCCACTGTACCACCCAGTCCCACAGTGTGAAAGGACAATATCTGACCCACTGTACCACCCAGTGCCAGAGTGTGAAAGGACAGTGTGTGACCCACTGTACCACCCAGTGCCAGAGTGTGAAAGGACAGTATCTGACCCACTGTACCACCCAGTCCCAGAGTGTGAAAGGACAGCATGTGACCCACTGTACCACCCAGTGCTAGAGTGTGAAAGGACAGTGTCTGACCCATCTTATCACTGGCTGTAAAAAAACGGAGGTGAAAAGTTGTGCTTGCAATTGGTTTGAACCAAAAGCTTCTTTCTGAGGCCAAGCAATGCCCAAACAAGCAGTTTTTGGACTGCGCAAAATGTAGAAGAACCAATGAGTCGAATAATCTGTAGAAATACAAAAACCAGTCACGAGCAGATTTTACACCTGAAATTAGATTTTACGGAAACCCGCAATAAAATGGTTGTCCAAACCTTTAGAAACTCTACCTGAACTAAACCAGCCGCAGGCACAGCCGAGTTGTGTGGATTTCATACACAGTAACTAATCCTCTTAAACCAGTGCTGCTCTGTGTGGGTGACACCTGGCTGCAGGTGGTGTTTGAATCTGATCACTGGGGAACATTTTCTGCTTGACTCAGAGTTTCTACTCAAATGTTGTGCTTGGCTCAGAGGGCGTGCCTGATGGCAGTGGGTGGGAAGTGGTTTGATGCACAGCTGTTGGATCGGGATTCATGTTTATCTGGAATTGACTGTACCAGTGTGTGCCTGCCTGCTTCTGGTGTCCTCATCTTTACCCACCAGCCAAGACTCGTCTTAGGTTTGAGTTGCAGCCCCTGCTGCACGCTTGCAGAAGTATTTTTTAAAAATTGCGTGTCAGGATCACTGAATTTCTTTCTATTCCCTTTCATTCTTAGCTTTCAATCCATAATTGTTCGGTAAGGGTATTAATGATAAATTCACTCTAATAATTTATGTGTCAGCTTGCCCTTCTTGGCAGCACTCTCGCCTCAGGGCTCCAAGGATCTGAACACATAATCTTGGCCAGCGCCGAGGGAGTGCTGTGTTGTAAGAAGTGCCGTCTTTCAAATAAACTTTCAAAGTTTGTTCAGGTGGGTGTTAAAGATACCACGGCACCATTTGAAGAAGAGCAGCTCTCCTGGTCAACATTCTTATCTCAACCAGAACTACCAGCAAAAAATTAACTGATCATTGACTTCACTTGCTTTTTGTGGAGTCTTGCTGTACACAAATTGGAAACACGTCCAGTGGCAGAACAGCAGTAACTTTTTTTTGTATTCATTCATGTGATGTGGGTGTTGCTGGCAAGGTCAGCATTTATTGCCCATCCCTAATTGCGCTCGAGAAGGTGGTGGTGAGCCGCTTTCTTGAACCGCTGCAGTCCCTGTGGTGAAGACAGTCCCACTGTGCTGTTAGGGAAGGAGTTCCAGGATTGTGACCCAGCGACGATGAAGGAACAGCGATACATTTCCAAATCAAGATGGTGTGTGACTTGGAGGGCAACCTGCAGGTGATGGTGTCCCCATGTGCCTGCTGCCCTTGTCCTTCTAGGTGGTAGAGGTCACGGGTTTGGGAGGTGCTGTCGAAGAAGCCTTGGCGAATTGCTGCAGTGTGTCTTGTAGATGGTACACACTGCACCACGGTGCACCGGTGGTGGAGGGAGTGAATGTTGAAGGTGGTGGATGGGGTGCCAATCAAGCGGGCTGCTTTGTCCTGGATGGTGTTGAGCTTCTGCACTTTGAGAGTAATTCATGAGATATTAAGCACGTTTGAATGTGATAAGGCACTATAATAATGAAAGTTCTTGTATACAAGATTACATTTAACATTTTAAAAACATATAGTTGTGCAGTACATGAAGGTTGTCCTTCCTTTAGCAACCCATTGTAAACAATAATATTAGTGTAAATGAGAAAATCTTTCTAGTAGGATGTGATCTCACCAGAGGAGTTGGAGTGGTAACACTGAGTGCAGCAAAGCCAATTCTTCCATGCTGCCTTATCCAACCTCCAAAACATGAAGGGAAACCGCCCATTCCGTAGTCCAGCAGATTCACCAACCTCTTCCAATTCCATGAGCCAACACAATCACCAACCTCCTCCCTTCTTGACTAACTTCCCTGCTCCATAACCCAGTACAGTTACCAATCTTCACCCTCCACAAGTCAGAATATAAGATTATAAGAATTAGGAGCAGGAGTAGGCCATACGGAGTAGCCTGCTCCGCCATTCCATAAGATCATGGCTTATCTTCGACTTCAACTCCATTTTCTCCCACGATCCCCATATCCCTTGGTTCCTCTAGAGCCCAAAACAGCACAATCACCAACCTGATCCTTCCGTGACACATCACAAGCACTAACAACCCGCCAAAAGTCGACACAATCGCGCTCTTCTTCACTCACCCCAGGCACAGGGGGAACCAAACCTCAGCCATGCACATGAGACTATAGCACAGCCACAGTCAAAGGGTGAGTCAGTCCAGGCCACAGTTGGATGTCTCCTGGTATTGACCTTCAGGGCAGCATCAACAGAGGCCGAAGATGAGGTTATGTGTCTGCCTTTGAGCCAGTAAATAGTGTGTGACAAAGTTGCAGAAAATAATTGGAAGACACAGAGGAAAGGACAGAGTGAATGAATGGAACTTCATGGCTTTCATTGAGTGTAAAAGATGGGCATGCCAACCAGAAACCACTGTGACAGCTGAAACAGTAAGTCAATGCAGAACAGAAGCCACGAGAGGCAGTGCTGAACTTGACCCAGTATTTGTAAGCGAGCCAAACAACAAAATGGAACTGGAAAGCGCAGCACCGAATTATCAAATTTAATATGATCTGGGAAACAACTCTATCAACGACTAGGAGCCACGTTTAAAAATGTTAAATTCAAAGAGATGAGCGAAGAATTGAGGCTAATGGATTGGAGGATTTTGGTTTGCTCCCCTTTCAGTAAAAGACAAAGTTGTTGTTGTTGTTGTCCCAGCTAGTTGTGGTGCTTTATGCATCAGGTCAAGAGACACCCAATCCCCTTGGTTCCATGTGGTCTCTTGGGAGAGGCGGAGACGAGATCAAAAGCCCATTGCAAATTAGGCAAATCTAGAAAATTCCTTTCCGATTCCTTCAGGCAATCAAAGCTAGTCCAGGAGACCACATTGTTCAAGACTCATACTAAAAGATTCCTACCTCTAGTAAGAATGAGAGGCGATCTTATCAAGGTCTTACGGGCTTTAGGGAGCTTGGAGTTAAATTAAAAAGTAGGACCTCATAGGTAGTAATCTCAGGATTGCTACCAGTGCCATGTGCTAGTCATAGTAGAAATAGCAGGATAGTTAAGATGAATACGTGGCTTGAGGAATGGTGCAAGATGGAGGGATTCAAATTCCTGGGACATTGGAACCGGTTCTGGGGGAGGTGGGACCAGTACAAACCCGACGGTCTGCACCTGGGCAGGACCGGAACCGATGTCCGAGGGGGATTGTTTGCTAGTGCTGTTGGGGAGGGTTTGAACTAATATGATGGGGGGATAGGAATCTATGCAGGGAGACAGGGGGAAGTAAAATGGGGGCAGAAGCAAAAGATAGAAAGGAGATAAGGAAACGTGGAGGGCAGAGAAATCAAAGGCTAAAATCAAAAAGGGCCACATTACAACATAATTCTAAAAGGATAAAGAATGTTAAAAAACAAGCCTGAAGGCTCTGTGTCTCAATGCGAGGAGCATTCGTAATAAGGTGGATGAATTAACTATGCAGACAGCTGTTAATGGATATGATGTGATTGGGATTAGGGTGACATGGCTCCAGGGTGACCAAGGCTAGGAACTCAACATCCAGGGGTATTTAATATTCAGGAAGGATAAACAGAAATGAAAATGAGGTGGGGTAGTGTTGCTGGTTAAAGAGATTAACGCAATCGTAAGGAAGGACATCAGCTTGGATGATGTGGAATCTGTATGGGTAGAGCTGCGGGACACCAAAGGGCAGAAAACGCCAATGGGAGTTGTATACAGACCACCAAACAGTAGTAGTGAGATTGGGGATGGCATCAAACAGGAAATTAGGAATGCGTGCAATAAAGGTACAGCAGTTATCATGGGTGACTTTAATCTACATATAGATTGGGCTAACCAAACTGGTAGCAATACAGTGGAGGAGGATTTCCTGGAGTGTATAAGGGATGGTTTTCTAGACCAATATGTCGCGGAACCAACTAGAGAGCTGGTCATCCTAGACTGGGTGTTGTTTAATGAGAGAGGATTAATTAGCAATCTTGTTGTGCGAGGCCCTTTGGGGAAGAGTGATCATAATATGGCAGAATTCTTCATTAAGATGGAGAGTGACACAGTTAATTCAGAGACTAGGGTCCTGAACTTAAAGAAAGGTAACTTAGATGGTATGAGACATGAGTTGGCTAGGATAGACTGGCAAAGGATACTTAAAGGGTTGACGGTGGATAGGCAATGGCAGACATTTAAAGATCACATGGATGAACTTCAAAAATTATACATCCCTGTCTAGTGTAAAAATAAAACGTGGAAGGTGGCTCACCCGTGGCTAACAAGGGAAATTAGGGATAGTGTTAAATCCAAGGAAGAGGCATATAAATTGGCCAGAAAAAGCAGCAAACCTGAGGACTGGGAGAAATTTAGAATTCAGCAGAGGAGGACAAAGCGTTTAATTAGGAGGGGGAAAATAGAGGGTGGGGGTAAGCTTGCAGGGAACATAAAAACTGACTGCAAAAGTTTCTATAGATAAGTGAAGAGAAAAAGATTAGTGAAAACAAATGTAGGTCCCTTGCAGTCAGAATCAGGTGAATTTATAATGGGGAACAAAGAAATGGCAGACCAATTTAACAAAAAAATTTGGCTCTGTCTTCACAAAGGAAGACACAAATAACCTCCCAGAAAAACTAGAGGACCGAGGATCTAATGAGAAGGAGGAACTGAAGGAAATCCTTATTAGTCAGGAAATTGTCTGAGGGAAATTGATGGGATTGAAGGCCGATAAATCACCAGGGCCTGATTGTCTGCATCCCAGAGTACTTGAGGAAGTGGCCCTAGAATTAGTGGATGTATTGGTGGTCATTTTCCAACATTCTATAGACTCTGGATCAGTTCCTATGGATTGGAGGGTAGCTAATGTAACCCCACTTTTTAAAAAAGGAGGGAGAGAGAAAACAGAATTATAGACCGGTTAGCCTGACATCGGTAGTGGGGAAAATGTTGGAATCAATTATTAAAGATGTAATAGCAGCGCATTTGGAAAGCAGTGACAGGATCGGTCCAAGTCAGGATGGATTTATGAAAGGGAAATCATGCTTGACAAATCTTGTAGAATTTTTTGAGGATGTAACTAATAGAGTGGACAAGGAAACCAGTGGATGTGGTATATTTGGACTTTCAAAAGGCTTTTGACAAGGTCCCACACAAGAGATTAGTGTGCAAAATTAAAGCACATGGTATTGGGGGTAATGTATTGATGTGGATAGAGAACTAGTTGGCAGACAGGAAGCAAAGAGTAGGAATAAACGGGTCCTTTTCAGAATGGCAGGCAGTGACTAGTGGGGTACTGCAAGGTTCAATGCTGGGACCCCAGCTATTTACAACATACATTAATGATTTAGATAAAGGAATTGAATGTAATATCTGCAAGTTTGCAGATGACACTAAACTGGGTGGCAATGTGAGCTGTGAGAAGGATGCTAAGAGGCTGCAGGGTGACTTGGACTAGTTAGGTGAGTGGGCAAATGCATAGCAGATGCAGTATAATGTAGATAAATGTGAGGTTATCCACTTTGGTGGCAAAAACAGGAAGCCAGAATATTATCTGAATGGTGGCAGATTAGGAAAAGGGGGGGTGCAACGAGACCTGGGTGTCATGGTACATCAGTCACTGAAAGTTGGCATGCAGGTACAGCAGGCGGTGAAGAAGGCAAATGGCATGTTGACCTTCATAGCGAGAGGATTTGAGTATAGGAGCAGGTCTTACTGCAGTTGTACAGAGCCTTGGTGAGGCCACACCTTGAATATTGTGTACAGTTTTGGTCTCCTAATCTGAGGAAAGACATTCTTACTATTGAGGGAGTGTAGCGAAGGTTACCAGACTGATCCCCGAGATGGCAGGACTGACATATGAAGAAAGACTGGATCGACTAGGCTTGTATTCACTGGCATTTAGAAGAATGAGAGGGGATCGCATAGAAACATATAAAATTCTGACGGGATTGGACAGGTTAGATGCAGGAAGAATGTTTTCGATGTTGGAGAAGTTCAGAACCAGGGGTCACAGTCTAAGGATAAGGGGTAAGACATCTAGGACCGAGATGAGGAGAAACTTCTTCACTCAGAGAATTGTGAACCTGTGGAATTCTCTACCACAGAAAGTTGTTGAGGCCAGTTCGTTAGATATATTCAAAAGGGAGTTAGATGTGGCCCTTATGGCTAAAGGGATCAAGGGGTATGGAGAGAAAGCAGGAATGGGGTACTGAAGTTGCATGATCAGCCATGATCATATTGAATGGTAGTGCAGGCTCGAAGGGCCGAATGGCCTACTCCTGCACCTATTTTCTATGTTTCGATGTTTCTGTGAAATGTATAAGATTATGAGGAGGCTTGACAAAGTGGATGCAGAGAGGATGTTTCCACTGATGGGGGAGACTAGAACTAGAGGGCATGATCTTAGAATAAGGGGCCGCCCATTTAAAACTGAGATGAGGTGAAATTTCTTCTCTCAGAGGGTTGTAATCTGTGGAATTCTCTGCCTCAGAGAGCTGTGGAAGCTGGGACATTGAATAAATTTAAGACAGAAAGAGACAGTTTCTTAAATGATAAGGGGTTATGGGGAGTGGGCAGGGAGGTGGAGCTGTGTCCATGATCAGATCAGCCATGATCTTATTGAATGGCGGAGCAGGCCCGAGAGGCTGTATAGCCTACTCCTGTTCCTATTTCTTATGTTATTATGTTCTTATAACGCCCAGATATCGCCCATTTAGCCACAAAATGGAAACGGATGCGCATTTTCCGGACACTTATCACCGAGCGATACTTTCCCCATGTGCGTAACATCCGGAATCATCAGAATGGGCAAAATCAACGTCCATAATATCGCTCAGCGTTGGTTTCCGCACGGAATTAACGCAAGATTTAATAATACCGACAGCCCACTTTTTTTTTGTTGTAAAGATCACATTTGCCGAAACTAACGCCCAGTATATCGTCCAGCGTCATTTTCACCCCCTCGCACACATCTCGCCCACAATACTGCTCAGAGAAAGTGGAATTAACCAGAACTACTCACAGTGGTATAGATGCCATGTTTTAAATCACATGTCGCATCATTTAAAAGGCTGCTCTGTTTCAACCTCGGGGGAGTTCGGATGTATTCTGGAGGTCTTTGGAGGTGATGTGAACATCTGAACAAGCATCTTTATCATACTGTGGATAATTGGAATTTAATAGGTGTCTTCGTTGGGACTTTCGTTCTTTATGACCAATCAGTGGAAAACAGAGAGCTATTGGAATGGTGCCTGTCCTTCCTCACCCTCTGTTGATGACCAATTACATGCTGCAGACACGAGATGGCAGAAGGTACGCTCCACAGCATTATGTACCAAATGTAAGACATGCCAGACTGATGAGGAGAATTAGACGTTACACCCACCCCGCAAGTACAGGGAGAAGCAGTCTTACCTCAACTTGCCCGACACCACCTGCCTTTCGAGATTGCACTTCCACAAAGACGTTATCACTGAGGTATGCCAGCTCATAAGGGGAGATCTGTAGCCTGCCAGCACCATCAGTACTGCACTGTCTGTCGAGGTCAAAGTCACCACGGGCGGCACTTTCGTTCTACATGTCAGGTTAATTTCAGGCCTCAGCTGGCGACATTTGTGGTCTGTCTCAGCATGCCACACATTGCTGCATTAGTCAGGTCACTGAATCCCTGTACGCATGCAGGATTGACTTTATAAGTTTTCATATGACCAGGGATGCTCAGAGTGAGAGGGCTCTAGGAGTCTACCGAATTGCTAACTTCCCCAAGGTGTAGAGAGCAATAGACTGTACGCACATCGGATGCGGGCACCTTTTCAGGATGCAGAGGTTTTCAGGAACTGAAAGGGATTCCACTCCCTGATTGTGCAACTCGTTGTCCCAGCAAATTATTATGGAAGTGAATGCTAAATTTCTGGGCAGCATCCATGATGCTCACATCCTGCATGAGAGCACGGTATCTGACTTGTTTAACAATCAGCCACAAGGTCAATGCTGAATGCTTGGTGACAAAGGATATGGCCTCGCCACCTGGTTGATGACCCCCCTGCGTGACACCTACACCGAAGCCGAGAAGCGATACAATGAGAGCCACTCGCAATATCATTAAGAAAACTATTGGTGTGTTGAAGCAGTGATTTAGATGCCTGGACCACTCAGGAGGTGACCTCCAATACCACCCTGAGCAGGTAGCTCAATTCGTGGTCGCATGCTTCATTTTGCACAACTTGGTTATCAGGAGGGGACAAGAATCGCCAGAAGACTCTGACAGTCCACCGCAGCAGAGAGAGGAAGAGGAGGACGAGGAGATGGACCCTGACATCGGCCCAGACAATCAGGCTGACGCTGAAGCCATGCCCCCGCCCCCCTGTAGACCACATGAAAGGACCCGTGGTGGCATGATAGCTGCAAGACTCTTAAGTCTGAACTCATAAATGGGCACTTTGCCTGAAAGAACGTTGGTGGTATTTACAAGGCTGACACACTGCTGGATGTGCAGGTCATACAGCAATGGTGGGCATCACCTTGGTTACAGTTAAAGTTTAAGTTCATTGAAGTTAAGTGTAATTATACCCTTTGATGTTAAGGAATCACCAGCGTGCAACGGTGCAGCTATCTGAGCCAATGCGTAACAAGGTTTGGTTAAATAAAAAACATTTAAACCGAACATTTGTCCGAAATCATAAGTATATCTGTAAAAACCAACTCTTCCCCCCCCCCCCCCCGCCACCTCACTTCTCCTCCCCACCATTACCCCTTCCTCTCCTGACTCCAAGCCGCCTGGTCGAGCAGCTCCTCAGGCGATGCTTCATTGGCGGGGGAGGGGGAGGGGCAGTGAACATCGACATGCCTAAGATCAACAAGTGAGACCCGAAATGGATTAGCAAACAAATTAAATTTGAAAAGAAGAGGAGAAATAACCTGTACAAATCAGAGTGGGATTTTTGATTCTGAGTTTGGATGGTGATTCAGTTCACAATGTGAGTGGATTTTATTTCTCTGACACAGAAGCAGCAGTCTGACCCAAGTCAACGCCATGTTGCGGGAGCAACTTGAACAGGCCAACGCAGCCAACCAGAGGTTGGACCAGGATATCCACAAGATCACTGTTGAATTCGGCAAAGCTAGAAATGAACTGGAGCTCAGAGAAATGAAGCAGCGGTGGGAACAGGAGGTAATTGTTTGTTATAGCATCAGTAAGCGATGTTGTGCTTTCCCATTTCTGCACCACCCTGATGGACAGTCTTATAAGTTACAAAGCAACAATGCTGCTATGGCAACCATACCTGAGCAACGGGCTGCTTGGGTCGAGTAATGTATTTGTTTCATGGGTTCTTTGCTTAAGAATTGATAGCAACACATTGTGTGTTTAACAATCACACTACACATTACCAATTCATCCACCAGGCTCAGAACCACCTGCCTCATCGTAGATCAGCCAGAACCCAACTGGGTGGGATTTTATTGAGTCTTGTGAACATCACGTGACTGGCTAAGCCACTCCCAACTTAACAGCTCTACAACTATTTTGGTAGAACAATAATCAAGTGCCCCTTGACTAAAGTGCCACTAAAACTGACAAATTAATCAAATTAACTTTTTATCAGAACTAAAATCAAATTAAACTTTTGTTGCCGGGGGTGATGATGCACTACAGTCCCTCCGGCGCCCACCTCTCGCAGAAGGCCGCGAGCATACTGATGGACACCACGTGCTCCATCTCCAGGGACACCCTGGCTCGAATGTACCTGCGGAAGAGAGGCAGGCAGTCAGGTTGAACAACGCCCTCAACTGCCCACTGCCTGGACTGGTTAATGGCCACCTTGGCCATGCCCAGGAGCAGTCCTACGAGGAGGCCTTCCGAGCTGCCCGCTCACCTCCGCACAGGGTGCTCAAAGATCAGGAACGTGGGACTGAAGTGTAACCAGAATTTGAGGAGCATTCCTTCAAATATTGGAAGAGGGGCTGCAAACTCACACATTTAACAAACTCAACAGCTCTACAACTAATTTTCTGTAGACAATAAACAAGTGCCCCCTGGTTAAAGGGGGCGGCACACTCCAAAAACTTTCAAACAAGTGCCCCCTTCTTTTTTTGGGGGGCACTAAAAACACAAATTATACCAGTGCCCCCTGGCTAAAAGGGGGGGGCGCACTAAAACCGACAAACTTAAACAAATTAAACTTTAGATGTGGTTCAAATTAAAATTTGGTTGCTGGGGATGATGTTGTACTCCAGTCCCTCCGGTGCCCACCTCTCGCAGAAGGCCTCAAGCGTACCGGTGGACACCGCGTGCTCCATCTCCAGGGACACCCTGGCTCAGATGTCTTCGCGGAACAGAAGTAGGCAGTCAGGCTCAATGACCCCCTCGACCGCCCGCTGCCCCCTTTCCCCCTTGGCCAGACCCAGAAGCAGTCCTACGAGGAGGCCTTCCGACCCGCCCGCTTCCCTCCGCACTTTGGTGGCAAAAACAGGAAGGCAGAATATTATCTAAATGGTGACAGATGAGGAAAAGGGGAGGCGCAACGAGACCTGGGTGTCATGGTATATCAGTCATTGAAAGTTGGCAGGCAGCTACAGCAGGCGGTGAAGAAGGCAAATGGCATGTTGGCGTTCATAGCGAGAGAATTTGAGTATAGGAGCTGGTCTTACTGCAGTTGTACAGAGCCTTGGTGAGGCCACACCTTGAATATTGTATTCAGTTTTGGTCTCCTAATCTGAGGAAAGACATTCTTACTATTGAGGGAGTGCAGTGAAGGTTACCAGACTGATTCCCAGGATGGCAGGACTGACATATGAAGAAAGACTGGATCGACTAGGATTATATTCACTGGCATTTAGAAGAATGAGAGGGGATCTCATAGAAACATATAAAATTCTGACGGGATTGGAAAGGTTAGGTGCGGGAAGAATGTTCCCAATGTTGGAGAAGTCCATAACCAGGGGTCACAGTCTAAGGATAAGGGGTAAGCCATTTAGGACCGAGTTGAGGAGAAACTTCTTCACTCAGAGAATTGTGAACCTGTGGAATTCTCTACCACAAAAAGTTGTTGAGGCCAGTTCGTTAGATATATTCAAAAGGGAGTTAGATGTGGCTCTTATGGCTAAAGGGATCAAGGGGTATGGCGAGAAAGCAGGAATGGGGTACTGAAGTTGCATGATCAGCCATGATCATATTGAATGATGGTGCAGGCTCGAAGGGCCGAATGGTCTACTCCTGCACCTATTTTCTATGGGCCCAAGTTTCCACACGCGCCTAGAACGGCGTAGTCCCGACCTGGACGCCCGTTTTTCGCGCCACAAAGTGCGCCTAAAAAATTCCTCCATATTCTCCACCTCCCTGCAGGTCCTCTGGCCCTCGGCGCAGCGCAACATGAGCTTTCGGGGGGTGGAGCCAGTTCCCTGCGCTGAAAACAGTGCCGGGACCTCTGCACATGCACGCTACAGTGGGCACACAAGTGCAGTAGCTCCAGGCGCCCGAAACTGTGTGGGAGAGGCCGGAAGCACGCAGCCCCTAGCCCTGGCCGAATGGCCTCACTGGGGCTGCGTGAATAAGTCTCCTCCCACGACCAGCTCCTGCTTCCCCCCCCCCCCACCGACCAGACCCGACACTGCTCCACCCCCCCGCCTCCGGACCAGACCCGACACCCGTTCCCCGCCCCCCCCCCCCCTCCCCCTGGACTGGACCCGACATGACTCCCGCTCCCGCTCCGCCCCCCCCCCCCCCCCATCGCCCCGACTGGACCCGACCCGACCCGCGCTCCTGCTCCCGCTCACCCCCCCCCCCGACTGGACCAGACCCGACCCGACCCGCGCTCCCGCCCCCCGACCCGACCCCCCCCCCCCACTGGACCCGACCCGACCTGACTCCCGCTCCCGCTCCGCCCCCCCCCCCCCCCCACCGCCCCGACTGGACCCGACCCGACCCGCGCTCCTGCTCCCGCTCACCCCCCACCCGACCCCCCCCCCCCCCACTGGACCCGACCCGACCTGACTCCCGCTCCCGCTCCGCCCCCCCCCCCCCCCCCCCGCGACTGGACCCGACCCGAACCGCGTTCCTGCTCCCGCTCCCCCCCCCCCCCCCCCGCGACTGGACCCGACCCGACTCCCGCTCCCCCGCCCCCGGACTGGATCCGACCTGACCTCCCCATCCCCGACCTGACCTCCCTCTCCCCGACCTGACCTCCCCCTCCCCGACCTGACCTCCCTCTCCCCGACCTGACCTCCCCCTCCCCGACCTGACCTCCCCCTCTCTCTCCCTCCCTCCTCCCCTCTCTCGCCCTCCCCCCCTCTCTCTCTCCCTCCCTCTCCCCGACCCGAACCGAACCGAACCTCCCCGACCCGACCCGACGCCACCTACCTGTAAATCTGGTGCTGGGGACGGGCCCTGCCCGAAGTCTCGGGCCGGCACATTCAGCCTTTGGTCCCGAAAGGCCTGCCTGAAGCACTTTCACACAGGTAGGAAGATGGTTTATTTAATCTTTTCTTTGCTTATAAATGTTTATTTGTATAATATTTGTATAAGTATAAATAAGGATTTATTATAGAATTTAATGACTTCCCTTCCCCCCCCCTCCCCCCCGCCACCTCGTTCTGGACGCCTAATTTGTAACCTGCGCCTGATTTTTTAATGTGTAGAACAGGTTTTTTCAGTTCTACAAAAATCTTCACTTGCTCCATTCTAAGTTAGTTTGGAGTACGTTTTCACTGTGGAAACTTTGAAATCAGGCGTCAGTGGCCGGACACGCCCCCTTTTGAAGAAAAAATTCTGTTCCAAAGTAGAACTGTTCTACCTGACTGGAACTGCAGAAAAAAAAATGTGGAGAATTGCGATTTCTAAGATAGTCCGTTCTCCACCAGTTGCTCCAAAAAATCATGCACAAATCATGTGGAAACTTGGGCCCTATGTATCTATGTTTCTATGCACAGGGTGCCCAAAGATCAGGAGCGTAGGACTGAAGTGCAACCAGAATTTGAGGAGCAGCCCCTTCAAATATTGGAAGAGGGGCTGCAACCTCGCACAGTTAACATACTCAACAGCTCTATAACTATGTTAGTTGTGAACATTAAACAAGTGCTCCCTGTAATGTATGTAACCCTTTGCAACCTGTATCACACTACCACTAGAAGGCCTACCTGTTGGAGTCCCAAGGGACGCTAGCATCCCTTGGGAGCACTGTATATAAACAGGCCTCCCACGCTGTACCTGCACTCTGGAGTCTAATTAAAGGAACTAAGTTCCCACCTACTCATTGCATACAGTACTCAGTTTCATCCTTTATTATGAGCATAATAATTGGCGACGAGGCAACGGACAACTGCACGAAGATGCAAAGAACTGTTGGTATCCTGGAAAAGTTCTCAGAAGGGGACGATTGGGAGCCCTTCGTGGAGAGACTCGACCAATACTTTGTGGCTAGAAGGGGTCGAGAACACTGCCAAATGAAGGGTGATCCTCCTTACCGTCTGTGGGGCAATAGCCTATGGTCTCATGAAGATTCTTCTAGCTCTGGTAAAACCAACAACCAAATCCTCTGAAGAATTCTGTACGCTGGTCCGGGAGCACCTAAATCCGAAGGAAAGCGTTTGATGGCGAGTTATCGGTTCTTCACGTGTCAACAGTCGGAGGGCCAGGAAGTGGCGAGCTACTTTGCCGAACTAAGGCGCCTTGCAGGACATTACGAATTTGAGGGATTCCTAGAACAAATGCTTAGAGACTTTTTTGTTGTGGGCATTGACCATGAGGTAATCCTTTGCAAACTATTGACTGCTGAAACACCGAATCTGAGTAAAGCCATAAAGATAGCCAGGCATTTATGTCCACCAGCGATAACACCAAACAAATTTCACAGCATAAAGAGGTTTCGGCTATTACTGTGCACAAAGTAATGTCGTTTTCGAGCAGGAATGTACATGGCAGAACATACACGCAGGCTGCTGCACAACCTCAGATGACCCAGAGTCCGCCATCAATCGTTAATACGAGGCAGTTAACACCTTGTTGGCGTTGTGGAGGTGATCATCGGGCCCATCAATGCCGCTTCAAGCACTATGCGTGCAACGGCTGCAGAACAATGGGACACCTCCAGCGACTGTGCAGGCGAGCTGCAAATGCTGTAAACCACCACGTTGCAGAGGAAGATCGATCCATGGTGGATCAGGCTGAACTAGAGACTCAAACCAAGGAGGCAGAAGTGTATGGAGTACACACCTTCATCACGAAATGTCCACCGATTATGTTAAAAGTTGAACTGAATGGAATTCCAGTATCCATAGAATTGGACACGGGTGTGAGTCAGTTCATAATGAGCAAAAAGACCTTCGACAGGCTGTGGTGCAACAAGGCACACAAGCCAAGCTCAGCCCCATTCACACCAAGCTAAGAACTTACACCAAAGAGCCTGATCCATGTAATTGGCATCGCAGTAGTCAAAGTCTCCTATGATGGAGCAGTGCATGAACTCCCACTTTAGATCATGCCAGGGGATGGCCCCACACTGTTCGGCAGAAGCTGGCTGGGAAAAATCCGTTGGAACTGGGACGACATCCGAGTGCTTTCGTCCATCGACGACGCCTCGTGCCCAGGTTCTGAGCAGATTTCCATCGTTGTTCGAGCCAGGCATTGGAAGTTTCTCGAGGGCGAAAGTGCAAATCCACTTGGTGCCCTAACACAACCCATCCACCACAAGGCACGGGCAGTATCATATATGATGCGAGAGAAAGTGGAAATTGAGCTGGACAGCTTGCAGTGAGAAGGCATCAATGCGCCGGTGGAATTCAACGAGTGGGTCAGTCCGATTGTCCCGGTGACAGCACGGTCAGAATTTGTGTGGACTATAAAGTAACGATTAACCGTTTTTCGCTACAGGACCAATACCCACTACCCAAGGCAGACGACCTATTTGCGACCCTGGTTGGAAGAAAGACGTTCACCAAGTTGGACCTGACCTCGGCCTACGTGATGCAGGAGCTGGAGGAATCTTCTAAAGACCTCACCTGCATCAACATGCACAAAGGTCTGTTCATCGATAACAGATGCCCGTTCGGGATTCGTTCGGCCGCTGCAATTTTCCAACAGAACATGGAGAGCCTGCTAAAGAGAAGAGGTTCTAAGTCAGCTAGATCGCGTGGGACTCAGGATGAAACGCTTGAAGTGTGTTTTCCTGGCGCCAGAGGTCAAGTTCTTGGGAAGAAGAATCGCAGCAGACATCATCAGATCCACCGACGCCAAGACAGAGGCCATCAAGAACGTGCCAAGACCACAGAATGTGACGGAGCTGCGGTCGTTCCTGGGACTTCTCAACTTTTTTGATAATTTCCTACCTGAGTTAAGCACCTTGCTAGAACCCCTACATGTGCTACTGCGCAAGGGAGATGACAGGGTATGGGGGAATTCTCAGGAGGCTGCCTTTGAGAAAGCCAGAAATCTGTTACGTTCAAACAAACTGCTTGCTCTGCATAACCCATGTCAACGATTAGTGCTAGCTTGTGATGCGTCATCATACGGGGTCGGGTGTGTGTTACAACAGGTTAACGAATCGGGGATTTTGCAACCGGTCGTCTACGCATTCAGGAGTTTGTCCAAGACCGAGAGGGCCTACAGCATGATTGAAAAAGAAGGTCTGCCGTGCGTTTGGTCTCAAGTTTAAGCTAGAAACTGACTATAAGCTGCTCATATCGCTACTCTCAGAGATCCAAGGTTCCCTGCAGACCTGACTGTTCTGAGTCCTGCTCAGCTACTGCACCAGACCCCACTCGCTCACCGGGGTTCCCCCAACTGAGCTGCTCATGCAAAGGGCGCTCAAAACAAGGCTCTCTCTTGTTCACCCTGACCTCCATGATAACGTCGAGGGCAAGCGGCATCAACAAAGCATGTACCATGATTGCGCAAACATGTCATGCGATATTGAGGTCAATAACTCTGTGTTTGTACTCAATTATGGACATGGTCCCAAATGGCTTGCTGGCACGTTCATAGCCAAAGAAAGGAATAGGGTGTTTCAGGTCAAATTGGCCAATGGAGTAACGTGCAGAAAACATTGGACCAAACCACATTGCGATTCACTAACAGCTACGAGCAACCCGAAGAGGACACCACCAACTTTGACCCTCCAACAGACACAAAAGTGGCAACCGACATCACGGTTGACCACAAAGACGAACTTCCTGCAGCCGGGAAGGCCAGCTGCCCAGCAGCCCAGTGAAGAACCAACCAACTCACCCATACCTGCATTTGTACCGAGATGATCGACAAGGGAATGAAAAGCCCTAGATCGTCTTACCCTGTAAATAAGTGTACTATTGACTTTATGAGGGAGTGATGTTATGTATGTAACCCTTGTCATGTATCTTACATTATTATATATAAATGTATCCTAACATGCTATACATGATTGTAATAAGATATGACCTGTAACCACCAGCATACCTGACCACCAGGAGTGCACTTGCAAGAGACAGGTATATAAGAAGAGGTCTCAGACAAGTGCAGCATTCCAGAGCTGTGAAATAAAGGTGCAGGTCCAGAGTGACCTTGACTTCACTACATGCCTCGTGTGAATTTGTACTGAGAGGACAGGACTTTACAGTGGCGACGGGTTACGGGATTACAGAATCCACAGAATGGCGAACAACGGATCAGATGAAAAGTACAATGTGGGAGACAATTGGGAGGACTTTATAGAAAGGCTCTAGCAAAGCTTTGTAACCAAAGACTGGTTAGGTGACGATAAGGCAGACAAGAGAAAAGCCCATCTCTTGACCAGCTGTGGCTCGAAAACATACGCTTTAATGTTGGCACCCGAGAAACCAGCAAGCAAGTCGTTTGAAGAATTGAGCACACTGGTAGAGACCATCTGAAGCCAGCGAGCAGCCTACACATGGCCAGACACAGGTTCTACAACTACAGACGCTGTGTGGGCCAGAGCATACCCGACTTCGTGGCGGAACTTCGGAGGTTGGCTAGTTTATGTGAGTTCTCCGATGAACTGAGGAGAGAAATGCTGAGAGACTTTTTCATTGAAGGAATAGGCCACGTAGGCATATTCTGAAAGCTCATAGAGACCAAGAACCTGACCTTAGAGGCAGCAGCACTGGTTGCACAGACATTCTTGGTAGGGGAAGAAGAAACAAGGTTGATTTACAATGCAGGTACGACAACTAACGAAATATCGGAACAAGAAGTTCACAGCACTAAACAAGCTGCTACCCCCACACACAGACAAAACCGGGAAAACAGGCTCTCGACAGCAGGCAGAAGCCATCAAGTGCCACAGGAACGGCCGTTCACACCTCATCAACCCACAATGCGAGCAATCAACTACAAACTGAGAGAAGCTCAAGAGCGATCAGCCAGACGCAGCTCATTCTTGGGAACTTTTTGAACAATGGAACAGGTCTGTGCTGGAGGTGTGGGGGTGGGCACTCGTAAAGGGGATGTTGATTTCAGCAGGCTGTTTGCAGAAATTGTGAATATGCAGGGCCTTTGGCCCACATGTGCAAAAAAACGACAGCTCGGCTGGTATACGAATCAGATGGGTCGGAAAGCGGACCAGAAGATGGTCGGGACAGTACCCGGGACACCGGTGTACAGCGGGTCAACATGATCAATGGCCGCTGCTCCTACAACAGGACGCCTCCTATAATGATGACAGTCCTACTCAACGGGATATCTGTCAACATGGAGCTGGATACTAGAGCGAGTCAATCTCTCATGGGCGCTCAACAATTTGAACAACCGTGGCCGCATAAAAGAGACAGACCAAAACTCACAAGGGTCGACACCACACTAAGGACCTATATCAAAGAAATCGTACCAGTCCTCGGCAGCGCCATGCTCTCTGTCACACACAAAGGGACAGTGAACCGACTTCCCCTGTGGATTGTCCCCGGAGACCCCCCAGCACTGCTGGGGAGAAGCTGGCTGGCAAAACTAAACTGGAAATGCGATGATGTCCAGGCCATGTCATTAGAGGAACAGACCTCCTGCTCAACAGTTATAAAGCGATTTGAACATCTCTTTCAGCCAGGTGTGGGCACTTTCAAAGGGGCCAAAGTCAAAATCTACATCACACAGGATGCTAGACCGATCCATCACAAGGACAGAGCTGTACCCGATGTGACGAGGGAAAAGATTGAACACAAACTAGACAGGCTTCTGCAGGAAGGCATTATATCACCTGCGGAATTTAGCGACTGGGCAAGTCCCATCGTCCCAGTCATGAAGCCTGATGGATCCGTACAAATCTGTGGGGACTACAAATGTACCATAAACAGAGTCTCCCTACAGGACCAGTACCCGCTGCCCAGAGTGGAGGACTTATTTGCCACATTGGCTGGAGGTAAACTTTTCTCAAAATTAGACCTCACATCTGCGTATATGACGCAAGAATTGACCGAGGAATCCAAGCTACTCACCACCATTAACACACATCGAGGCCTTTTCATGTACAATAGACACGCATTCAGCATCAGGTCGGCAGCTGCCATATTCCAGTGCAACATGGAGAGTCTGCTCAAGTCCATCCCGGGGACGGTTGTATTTCAAGACGACATACTTATCACGGGCAGGGACACCGATTCCCATCTCCGTAATTTGGAGGAAGTACTAAAGCAGTTGGATCGGGTAGGCCTGCGAGTCAAGAAATCCAAGTGCCTGTTTCTTGCACCCGAGGTTGAATTTTTGGGCAGAAGGATTGCCGCTGATGGAATCCACCCAACAGAGTCCAAAATAGAAGCAATTCGCCTGGCACCCAGGCCCCGGAATGTCTCAGAACTGCGCGCCTTTCTCGGGCTACTCAATTACTTTGGGAACTTTATGCAGAACTTCAGCATGCTGCTGGAGCCTCTCCACGTGCTACTCAGGAAGGGGTGCGATTGGTTTTGGGGAGACGCCCAGGAACGCGCCTTCAATAAGGCACGCAACCTTCTGTGTTCCAACAGTGTTTTGACTTTCTTTGACCCAGGTAAAAAGATAGTTCTCACATGCGATGCGTCAGCGTATGGGGTCGGATGCGTTTTGCAACATGTCAATAGTGCGGGCAAATTACAACCCATAGCTTATGCCTCCAGGTCACTTTCGTGGGCGGAGCGCGGGTAAGGAATGGTAGAGAAGGAGGTGCTCGCGTGCGTGTACGGTGTCAAAAAGATGCACCAATACTTTTTCGGGGCCAAGTTCGCGTTAGAAACCGACCACAAAGCCCTCACGTCCCTCCTATCCGAGAACAAGGCAATAAATGCCAACGTCTCGGCGCGAATTTAACGGTGGGCACTCATGCTGGCGTCCTACGACTATACCATAAGGCACAGACCAGGCACAGACAACTGTGCCGACGCGCTCAGCAGGCTACCCCTGGCGACCACGGAAGGGTCTGACGAACAGGACTGTGAGATAGTCATGGCAATCAATGCCTTTGAGTCCACAGGTTCGCCCATGACGGCTTGCCAAATCAGAGCCTGTAAGGCCAGCGACCCCACGTTATCCTTAGTAAAAAGATGTGTCCTAACCGGTGACTGGGTAGAGGCTCGCGATGCCTGCCCCAAGGAATTAAAACCCTTTCACAGGCGCATGCATGAGCTATCACTACAAGCAGACTGCCTGATGTGGGGCAGCCGAGTAGACATGCCTCTGCGAGGCAGAGAGGCATTTGTCCAGGAGCTCAACCGTGAGCACCCGGGGATCGTTCTCATGAAGGCCATAGCCAGATCCCACGTCTGGTGGCCTGGTATTGATGTGGACTTGGAGCTCTGCGTCCGAAGGTGCACCATTTGTGCCCAACTCAGCAATGCCCCCAGGGAGGCTCCACTGAGCCCCTGGCCTACCAAACCGTGGTCGCGAGTGCACGTAGACTATGCGGGCCCATTCATGGGCAAAATGTTCCTCGTAATTGTAGATGCATTTTCAAAGTGGATCGAATGCACCATTTTAAACTCGAGCACAACCTCCACCACTGTGGAGAGCCTCGCAACCATGTTTGCAACGCACGGAATCCCTGACATATTGGTCAGTGACAATGGTCCGTGCTTCACCAGCGCAGAATTCCAAGACTTCATAATTGACCACGGCATAAATCACGTCAAGACGGCACCATTCAAGCCGGTCTCCAACGGCCAGGCGAAGAGAGCAGTGCAAATCATTAAACAAGGCATGCTTAAAATCCAAGGTCCCACGCTGCAGGGTCGCCTGTCGCAACTGCTGCTGGCATACAGATCTCGTCCGCACTCACGGACTGGGATCCCCCCCCCGCGCAACTGTTGATGAAAAGGACTTTAAAAACAAGGCTCTCATTAATTCTCCCAGACATGCACGAAATCGTTGAGGCAAAGTGCCGTAAGCTGACTGAGTACCATGACAGAAATTCGAGGGGGAGATGAAATGAGATAGGGGACAAAGTGTTTGTACTAAACTATGGCAGGGGTCCCAAATGGCTTGCAGGGACAGTAATGGGAAAGGAAGGAAACAGGCTACTGGTAGTACAAATGGACAATGGCAAAACCTGCCGGAGGCATGTAGACCAAGTCAAAAGCAGATTTACCAACAACACTGCAAAATCAGAGGCAGACTACAATGTGGAACTCGCACCACACCTGGTGGACAGACAGAGGGAACAACCTGAGGAAAGGGCAATCCTAACAGACAGCCCAGGCGAGTCAACAACAATCACACCAATCAAAACAGACAGCCCAAGCGAGATACCAGCAACCACACCCAAAGAAAAACAGACACCAAGGCAAACAACTGAAACACAACTCAGATGCTCCACGCGAAAGCGTAGACCACCTGAGAGAGTGAACCTATAAAGACAATAAGACCTTGGGGGAGAGTGATGGCATGTATCTTACATTATTATATATAACTATATCCTAACATGCTATACATGACTGTAATAAGATGTGACCTGTAATCACCAGCACACCTTACCACCAGGGGTGCACTTACAAGAGACAGGTATATAAGAAGAGGTCTCAGGCAAGTGCAGCATTCCAGAGCTGTAAAATAAAGGTGCAGGTCCAGAATGACCTTGACTTCACTACATGCCTCGTGTGAATCTGTACTGAGAGGACAGGACTTTACAACCCTTGGCAACCTATATCACACCACCAGTAGAGGGCCTACCTGTTGGAGTCCCAAGGGATCCCAGCATCAACAGGCCTTCCACGCTCTACCTGCACTCTGGAGTCTAATTAAAGGAACTAAGGTCACACTTACTCATTGCTTACAGTACTCAGTTTCATCCTTTATTTTGAACATAATACCCCCTGATTAAAGGGAGGTTCACACTCCAAAAACATTTTCCGGCCCCCTTGTTCTTGAGGGCACCAAAACCACAAATCAAACAAGTGCCCCTGGCTAAAAGGTGGTGGGGGGCACTAAAACTGACAAACATAGACAAATTAATCTTTAAACATTAGGGATCAAATTAAAATTTGGTTGCCAGGTGTGATGATGCACTCCAGTCCCTCCGGCGCCCACCTCTTGCAGAAGGCTGCGAGCGTACCGGTGGACACCGCGTGCTCCTTCGGACCTACCAGCTCCCCTCCGCACAGGGTGCCCAAAGATCAGGAGTGTGGGACTGAAGTGCAACCAGAATTTGAGGAGCAGCCCCTTCAATAGGGACTGCAACCTCGCACATTCCATAAAAACATGGAACACAGATTCTTCCAGACCGCAGAAATTGCAGGCGGGCTGGGAGCTCGTGAACCGACTTAAAAATTTATTGCACAGGACTGCTCCGTGCACCACCCTCCAGGCGAAGTCCCCAATAAATAGTGGGAGGACTCCCGCGTAGAGTGCACTCCATCGGGAACCCCCACCTCCTCCGGATGGCAAGATGATGCGCCATAGCGTGTCCGGATGGCTGACGAGGATGGCAAGGTGGAGAGTGTGCAGGAGCAGCCCGTACAGGAAACCCCTCCGTGCAGAACTGAAAGGCACGGAGGGAATTTCCCCGAGGCGGCTCAAGTTGTGAGGCGCTGGCTCCCGAGGGAGGTTTCAGGGCTTGGCACCAATGAGGAATTCATCCGGACGAGGGTCAGTTCAGACGGGATCTCCCCATGTGCATGAGCCTCCTCGACACACCTAACGCAGTCAGGGCCCAGCGCTGTTTTTAGCGACTCGATAGCATTGGCCGCGCCGGACGTCGGCTCAGTTTAGGCGCTGTGCCAGCACGTCTGGCACCATCCAGCCCGCTCCTCCGCCATCGAGCAGGTCCCTGACCCTGGTCACCTCGCCAGCCACAGCCATCTCATTCGCCTGCCGCCTAAAACCGCGGTCGTGGAGGTACGCATTGCTGAGCAGTGGCTGCTGCAGGACAGCCGCCACTCCAGACGGTGGGGAGCTGCACTTGGTGGTGACTCTGTTCCAGACCCTCATGAGTTCCTGGTAAAAGACTGGCAGCCCCCGTATGGCGGTCGTGATGCCCCCCCCATGCTCACAAACAGGAGCTGCATGTCGTAATTGAGGCTGTACTGCTGGCGGAATAAATACGTTGCCAGCGCATGCCACCTAGGAGGGGGCTCGGCATACAGGTATCTCTGCAGGGTCTGAAGATGGAATGTCGCAAGCTGGGTGCACTCCATCGGGGACACCCGCCTCCTCTGGACAGCAAGATGGTGCCCCATGGCGTATCCGGATGGCAGGCGAGGATGGCAAAGTGGAGAGTGTGCAAGAGCAGCCCGTACAGAAAACCCCTCCGCACAGAACTGAAAGGCACGGAGGGGATTTCCCCGAGGCAGCTCAAGTTGTGAGGCACCGGCTCCTGAGGGAGGTTTCGGGGCTTGGCGCCGATGAGGAATTCCATCCGGATGGGGGTCAGTTTGGACGGGATCTCCCCACATGCTTGAGCCTCCTCGACACACCTAACGGAGTCAGGGCCCGGCGCTGTTTTTAGCGATTCGATGGCATTAGCCGCGCTCCGGACGTCGGCCTAGTTTAGGCGCCGTACCAGCACGCCTGGCACCATCCAGCCCGCTCCTCCGCCATCGAGCAGGTCCCTGACCCTGGTCATCTCGCCAGCCACAGCCCTCTCGTCCGCCTGCCACCTAAAACCTCGGTCGTGGAGGTATGGATTCCTGAGCAGCGGCTCCTGCAGGACAGCCGTCACTCCAGCCGGTGGAGAGCTGCGCTTGGTGGAGACTTTTTTCCAGACCCTGATGAGTTCCTGGTAAAAGACAGGCAGTCCCCGCATGGCTGTCCTGACGCCCCCCGCCCCCCCCCCCAGGCTCACAAACAGGAGTTGTGTGTTGAAATTGAGGCTGTACTGCTGGCGGAAGAAATATGTCACCAGCGCACCCCACCTAGGAGGGGGCTCGACATAAAGGTATCTCTGCAGGGTCTGAAGACAGAAAGTCGTAAGCTGGGTGCTGAGGCACACCAACGACTGACCGCCCTCCCTAAGCGGGAGACTCAAGACCACAGCAGAGACCCAGTGCTTGCTGTTGTTCCAGAAGAATTCAACAGCTCTCCAAGTATATTTAGCTGTATCAATAATCAGGTGCCCCCCTGACTAAAGGGGGGGGGGCACACTCCAAAAACTTTTCAAGTGCCCTGTTGTTTTTTTTTGTTTAGTTTTTTTTTGAGGACACTAAAGACACAAATTATACAAATGCCCCCTGGCTAAAAGTGGGGGGGGGGGGCACTAAAACCAGCACAATAAACAAATTGAACTTGAGACAAAAACATCAAATTAAAATTTGTTTGCCAGGGGTGATGATGCACTCCAGTCCTTTCAGCGCCCACCTTTCGTGGAAGGCTGCGAGCGTACCAGTGGCCACCAACAGCTCTCCAACTATTTTAGTTGTAGACAATTAAATCAAGTGCCCCCTGATTAATTGGGGAGGGACACTCCAAAAAACTTCTCAACTGCCCCCTTGCCAACAGCTCTACAACTCTTTTGATAGGAGACAAAATTAACCAGTTAAGTCAAGTGCCCCCCAATCTGGGGGACACACCAAACATTTTTCAAGGCCCTTTTTTGTTTTTTGGGGGGTTTTTTTGTTGTTTTTTTTGTAGTTTTTCTTTTGGTTTTTTTTGGGCATTAAAATCATAATTTTTACAAGTGCCCCCTATAAAAGGTGGGGGGCAGGAAACACTAAAACCGGCAATTAAAACAAATTAAACTTTAAAACATATAAAATCAAATTAAAATTTGGTTCCGGGGGTGATGATGCACTCCAGTCCTTCCGGCACCCACCTTTTGCGGAAGGCTGCGAGCGTACCGGTGGACACCAACAGCTCTACAACTATTTTAGTTGTAGACAATTAAATCAAGTGCCCCCTAATTAAATGGGGAGGGACACTCCAAAAAACTTCTCAACTGCCCCCTTGCCAACAGCTCTACAACTCTTTTTGGGGAACAAAAATAAACGTTAGATAGAGTGCCCCCCCCCAACAGCTCTACAAACCTGTAGGCATCCTCACAGGTGCCTACATTACTGGTTGTAATAGGAGGACCCACAGTAGGAGCACCTTTACTTATTGTTTTCCTCAGTCTGTTTTATTTTACGGGGCACGTTGTAGTGATGGACTGTCACAGTGCCAGTGTCAAGCAATCCCTGGGTCTGGTATATCACAGTTGAATGATGCAGGCAAACCTTTACTTTGATTCTGCCGCAACAATATGCCTTAAGCCCCCAACCTCAGAAGAACACTTTCTGCTACAGCATCAAAGCCTAATTTCCAATATGGGCTGCCAGTGGGCATAGCTAGCAACATGAAATTGGAAAATTCCCTCCCCCGCCGCCCCCCCCCCCCACCCTGCTTTTACCCTCCCAAGAATTTACTGTCTTGTAATCCCTTTAAGGCTTTTAATATGAATATGAAAAATTACGAACAGATAAAGACCATCTTGTCATCAAGCCTGTCCCACACAATTGCGATACCTTGTGTATTACAAGATATACCATGTGATCTCCTGGGAAAGGCAAAAAAACAGATAAAAAACTCAACCAATTTGGGGGAAAAATCTTGGAAATTCCTCTCCAACCCATCTAGGCGAAGGCGATCGAAGCTAGTCCAGGAGATCAGTCTGGCCATTAAATTCCCTGCAGTACCTACCTTGTGTAAGAGGTGATCTCCGCCGCTGCCAGAAACAAATCCAGCTTTCGCTTGAAGGAATTCAGCGAGTCTGCATCCACCACATGGAACGGCAGCTTGTTCCAGAGGTCGACTATTCTCTGGGAAACGAATCTGTTGTAGTGACTACAACAAGACCTATTGGCCTTTGAACAGCAATGTTGAAAGAAGCAGAAGGTACCATAAAAAAAACAAGACTTTTGATTTTACCTCTTGTTTGTTTCAGACCGACAGCTCGCGTCTCAGCGGTGAGCATGCCAGGCTACTGGCACTATGGCGGCAGGTGGCTATGGTCCGCGGTGACCTCACCGACTTGAGGAGCGGGGCGGAGCGGTAAGTGCCGTGAGCTGACGCATGGAACCGGAGCACGTTCACAGCAAGGAGCTTAACCAGATCAGGAGCAGGAAACCCTCCCTATAACGGGTTTGCTTCACGGGTTCTTTGCTTAAGAATTCATAGCTAACACATTGCTATTAAGAACGAGTTGGTTTATTAGCAAAAGGTTTAACAGTGACATTACCAGTTCATCCACCAGGCTCACAATCACCTGCCTTATCATGGACACCCTGAACCCAACTGGCTGGGGTTTTATTGAGTCTTGTGAACATCACGTGACTGGCTCAGCCACTCACAACTCAACAGCTCAACCAACCTGTGAGCATGCTCACAGGTGCATATATTACTCTCCCTAATGTTGGGCACTGGGATCGATCGCAGTAACTCCTGAGCAGCATCAGTTAACTCAGCACACCACTGACAGGGACCTTCTTGATAGGAACATAGGAATTGCACGATTAAAAAAGACCAAGGTCCATCGAGTTCACCTTCTATCTGGTAATCACTTGATACAACGGTAATGGAGTTGTTGCCTAATCCTAGCCATCAATCTCGATCAATCAGTCTGCAACAGATCCAGCCATGAGGTGAGGCAAACCCCAGGGCTGAAGAGTTTCGGGAACCATGGGTCCAAAGTCAGCTGTTCCTCCCGAGCACTGTTACACTTACCACAAGGCATGTCTCAAATTACTCATATATTGTATCCCAAAATATTGTTTTCTGATAGAAATCTATCTAATTTGCATTTGAATGAATCGATACTAACTTCCACCATTTCTTTAGGGAGTTGCTCATTGAAATATCGTTTCCGCAAATTAGTTCTGACTTTACCCCCCTTCAAGTGCAGGTACATGGATGGACAAGGTGAAACACATGGTCATAGTTGATATTATCTAATCCCTTTAGTATCCCAAAAACAGCAATCATATAACCTCTGAACCTTCTCTTCTCCTGTGACAACATGCCAAATTTATATAATCACTCCTCATAATCTAATCCCTGCATCGTCTCAATCACTCTATGGGGGTGAAATTGGCACATGCCCCGATTGAGGGCGGTAACCTTCTGGGGCCAGGATTTTATCGCCCAGCCTGAAAGTCGCACCCTGATGCAGAATTGGGCTTTACACCCCTCAAAGGAAGCAGAGTACTATCTCCTGCACTCCGCATCCTTTGGGGGCGGTGCCGGGGCGGTAGCGCGGTGCTTAGTCCAGCACTACGCGGATGCTTTGCGTAGCGCTAATGCGGTACTGCACCCCTCCCCTTTCATTAAAGAGGAGGGCCACTGTGCACTCTGCATGGCCCTTTGGTGGTCACCACTGGGCCACCAGGAATGGGTGAGTCCGGGCCAGCAGGCCGGCCCCCAAGGCGATGTGCCGGGCTTCACAATGGTGGACCGTTCCACGCTAAGGCCGCCATTGTCAGGCCGACCCAAGAGTCGACCGACCAAGAAAGATGGCGGCCCGGGGCGCTGCAGGCCTCCCCATTAAACGACGCCCCGGGAGCGGATTTTGGCCAGATTCACGACCCGCGTAGCTGACATTGACATCCACTCGCCCCAGCCTCGCAGCACGTGGGGACAATTTCCCCCATGGGGGATTAAGGTGTCAGCGCAGGATGGTGAGGGGTCTCCGCGCATGGCAATGGCATCATCGGCAGTTGTGTAGTGACCCGTGGCGCATGGCGCTGCCGGTACAGCGTCTCCCAAACCTCCGGGGCAATTTTCCTACTCCCCTGGGTGAAAACTGCCTTGCACCCCGTTAGCGCCTGCCGGAGGCGCTAAATTGCCACAAAAAATTGGGGCAATTTTGCCCCCTATCTATCTCTGCTGCTAACTGGCTAAACATTCTGAGCCACGTGTGGGAGGCGGAGAGGGAAGAGCAGGGAACATGGTTTGTGGTTTCGTTCCTTGATTTTGACAAACACTAACACTGATTGCCTTTGTGGTATAATGGGCTTGAGATGATCGTGGGTGTGTGTGCTTATTCCCCCCCCCCCCACCCCCAACTCTCTCCAGGGGCCTTGTGGAGGTGAAGGCTGATGTCGGCCGGACGACACGGCGCCTGCAGACCGCTTGCCTGAACCTGGACTCCAACTTACGTCTGTCCCAGGCGAGCGCCACTTCTACGCTGGAGAAGCATACGGCGCAAAGTGGGCGGCTCGAACAGCAGCTCCGCAACAAGGTCAAGGAGATGATTCAGCTACAGAGCAAGTGCGACGCGGACAAGGCAGAGCTCCATGCAAGGTAGGTGACAGAAGGTGGAGATAGACAGATTTTTGAGCGATAAGGGACTGAAGGGTTATGGGAGCGGGCAGCGAAGTGGAGCTGAGTCCAAGATCAGATCAGCCATGGTCTTATTAAATGGAGCAGGCTCGAGGGGCCAAATGGCCTACTCCTGCTCCTCTTTCTTATGTTCTTATGTTCTTATGTTCTTATGTAGAACCCCTGGTGGTAACGCAGGTAAAGGCTTTCGGGGGCCAAAATTGCCCCTTTCCGTCTTCGGGTGGCGCTAACGGGGCGGTAATGAGTTTATGCCCGAGCACTGCAGCCACAATGACCCCCCGCGGAATTGCCCATGTATTTTGCAGCGTTGCAACAGGTTAGTGCCCCGCTCCGGCGTTGTTCGTCCCAATCGTCTGCACATGGCGATGATGATGTCATCACCGTACGCATCGCATCGTCACAGCCCCAGAACTTAAACTGCCCCGCACCCCCCTACTTACCGCTTGCCGCTGCCAATGACAGCTTATGCCGTTGATTTCGTCGGGAAACTGATGTGCTAGCGGTATTTAAAGGTGCGTTGTTGGACAATTTTTCTTGTCGGCCAAACTTTTTTGCAGGTTGTAACGCTTTTGGTTTTTGGATCTGAAATGGCCGTCACTGATTGTTGGGCCTGAGTTGACTTTGCCTGCCATCGTTCCCTCTGATTTGGTCAGGTCCAGTTGGACAGTTCAAAACTGTTTGCAACTCATGGGCTCTGTGTTGGCAGTGAGCTGCCTCCTCGGACTTTACCATCAGAGAATGGTTCGGAGAAAACAACGACATCGTCAATTAGTTAGGTAGAGGCATCGGCAGAGGGAAGGAGAAAGGCTCCCACTGGGAGAGAGACAGGGACAGGGAGCGGCAAAGGGAACAACAGGATGCAGCGGGGCAGGAATAGCAGGAGGAACATGAAGATCAGGAATATGTAGATCAGGATGTGGGCAGGCAAAGACGCAGACACTGACATGGCAACAGAAGGCCTTAAGCTCCCAGGGTCTTTTGACAACAGTTTTCGTACACTAACTTCACTGAGGATCAGTGTGTCCGAAGGCTGCGATTTATCAAGGACGTGGTGATGGAGCTCTGCCATCTGCTGCCGCCAGACCTTGAGCCTCAGACCAGGGTGAGGACAGCTCTCTCAGTGGCAGTGAAGGTCATCATCACCCTCAATTTATACACCATTGGATCTTTCCAGGGAGCCACAGCAGACATCACCCAGTTTGCCCTCCACTGCTCCATTTGTGACATCATAGATGCTCTGTGCAGAAGGAGGATGGAATACATCTCTTTTCCCATGACCACACAGAAGCAGCTAGAGCGGTCAACTGGCTTTGTGAGGATAGCGGGCTTCCCCATGGTGCAGGGTGCCAAAGACTGCACACACGTCGCCTTGAGGGCTACGCCCCACAATCCTGAGCTCCTTCGAAACCGAAAAGGATATCACTCATTGAATGTCCAGTTGGTGTGAGACCACACACGCAGAATAATGTCCGTTAATGCCCGTTAACCTGGCAGCAGCTGTGATGCCTTCATCCTGCGCCAGACCGGTGTGCCAGCTCTGTTCTAGCCACCCAATGCAGCTCGCGGCTGGCTGCTCGGAGACTAGGGCTACCCACTATACATCTGGCTCATGACTTCATTCCGCAACCCCACCACTCCGGCCCAGCACTCATACAATGAAAGTCATGCTGCCACCAGGAGCATCATTGAGCAGACCATCGGAGTGCTGAAGCAACGGTTCTGCTGCCTGGATCGCTCAGGTGGAGTCCTGCAGTACTTGCATGACCGGGTTTCCCTATTCGTCGTCGTCTGCTATATGCTTCACAACCTGGCAATCATGAGGGCACAGCAATTGCCCGAAGAAATAGCCGTTGCACCTCAGGAGGAGGAGTAGGAGCAGGACCAGGAGGAGGAGGTGTAGTTGAGGGACCGAGAGAACGAAGAGCTGCAAGAGGAGGCACATCCACCGGAAGGATGCGCCGACACCGCCCTGATCCTGCGAAGGAGGTCCGAGACCGTCTCGTAAGATGTCAGTTCCACTAAGGTCCTCGCTACTTCCCACTTCCTTTGTGCCTTCCCATAAACACATCAATGAGCCCTTCCTTCCATACTACATGCCCAACATGGAAATGAGAGACAAGACCAAACAGTAAAGATGAAGATGAGGAAAAAAGTGCAACATTAACATATCATATATTATTCACCCTTGTGCATCTCCTTATATCCCCTTATGAACCTAATCTACGACTGTACAATAGTGTGTCCCCTGTGGCTGCAGCAGGGCTGCTGGAAGGCTGCTGTGTTTCTGGGCCAGAGACTACAGATGGCCCTGTAGGATGCCCTCGACCAGCTCTGGGCCTGGAAGGCCTGGCTGCAGATTGCACCACTTCAGGTTGGGCGACAGCTGTGGATAGTTGCAATGACGGAGTGTCAGTGGTAAGATCAGAAATGCCGTTGTCCTAAGAGAGGACAGCATGTTCCTGCTCCACTGACCCACTGCCACTCCCCTGGGGCAGCACCTCAGCATCCCCACCAGTCTGATGGAGCACAGATTGCTGGGTTGCTGTGCCACCATGTAATTCCCGGTGGACTTGGGTGGACCCAGCTGAGATGGCAGCAGTCAGGACTTTAGTGCCATACATAGAATCATAGGGGCCGGAATTGGTGGAAGTGCCGTCCACAGCTGCCGAGGTTCCGCCGTAAATAATTTTTTTTTAGAGATTCCTCCGATACCGCCCATCTGCCGCCTACTTACTGCCCAACGGGAGATTGGTCACGGAGGTTTGCCGGAGCGACGTGCTGCCACTCACCCATGGCGGAGGCTGGCAAACCGGTATTTTCCTCAGGTGCGATCCACTAAGATCACCCTGCCGCCTGCCAGAAGGACCACCGGCACAAAGCTGGCCTGAGCTGGCTGTGATTCGGGTGGCGGGGAGATTTGCTTAAAGTGTTGCAGTGCTGCACATCCCGGGTATCGAGCACATGCTGCAGCATTATCAGTGGTTCTAACATCTTAACCCGCACACAGACAGTTGGGAAATGTAAATCGATCTGACTCCGTTGAAGGGAAGGTGTGGTAGGGGAAGCGGCAATGAGTAGCGAGAGATGGTAAAGTATCAATGGAGATGCCCTACAAGAGTTTCAACACCATTTCAGGCGGAACATATTTAGTGACAGATTGTGACTGCGCAGATGGTATGAGCTTATGTCAGAGTAAATAAGCGAAAGTTAGAAGATGTAAAGCTCTGGCAGGTCGCTGCAAATGATAGTGGGAACAGCATGACATGAGGTATGGAAGACGGAAAAATACATATAATGGACTGCAATGTCACTGACGGCCATGTCATCTTAGGGGTGGCACTCCACGAATTATGTCATAATAAAATGTGGGATGAAGTGCAAGCCTTAATGTGTGCCCTGCAAATAGTTCAACTGACTGCCATTGAATGGTAGCTTTCCAGCATTGGTGACCCTTACTTGTCGTTTCACTATGGCCTGATGACAGGACCCATTATACAGTGCAATCTGATATGTAGGGCAATATATTCCTCTGAGAGCAGAACACCTGAGGGAGAGCTGTGTTTTTTCTCAGAAGGCACCACACATTATGTAAATATGAGACACTGACTAAGAGTGAGTGAACAATGTGACTGTATTGAAAATCCCAGCATACCAAAAGTGATGATGGCCCAGAAATCTCGGTCGGCTGCTTCCCGCAGGCGATCGGGTAAAAAACTTTAAAAAATACGCACTTGCCTTATCTTGCTGCACCCACGCAAGTTCCCGGTCCTGAGGCCTCCCCTGACTGCGCGTCGCAGCACGTGCTCGTCGGGACATGCGCAGGCCTGGAGCTGGAGTCACAAGGCTCTGAGCAGCCAATCGGGTATAGTATATTCTCATTCATAATAATGGGAACTCTGTAAGTTGGAGTTCTCATTATTATGAATGAGAAACAGTGCGCAAACACACAAAACTAATAATAAAAGATAGAAAAAATACACAACATATTTTTATTAATTTAAATTAAAGTTATTTATGTATTTAAAAAAATATATATTTTTCCGATTTTTAAAAAAGTTTTTTAAATTATGGTTTAAAATAAACTTACCGTAGTGGCGAGGGTTTTTAACAATAAAATGTGTTTTTATAATTTTATTTTAAAATGTTTTTGTGTGTTTTAAAACTCTTGCGCCTATAAAAGTAGGCTATGCGTCTGCTTTTATCAGGTGAATGAGTTTTGAGGATATCTGCTGGGCAAGATATGGGTAAATACCGCAATCTTGCCCTTGTGAATGTCCTCGCTCCCGAGATGCGGAAGATCTGACAAGCCCCAGCTTGACAGATCCAAAAAGCCGGTTTTCAGCGCATGCGCATTGTGCGCTGAAAACCGGCTTTTGCAATGCCTTCCTGGGTCCTTGCACACTCCGTACGGATCCAGGAGGCCGGAATTTCTGCCCCAATAACATGAAGAACATTTGTACCACCAACACCCACTCCTCTACCCGCTACCACCACCTCTTCCCCGCCCCCCCCCCCCCCACTCCCGTCCTCGATGTGAGGCCCATGGTCCTCTTCTTCTGGGGTTTGAAGGAAACCAGTTAAAGCTCACTAATGAAAAACACAACCATTGTTTGTTACTTTACTTCACCATGGCGTGCCATGCCCCTGCCCCTTCCCGCCTCTGCTTGAGTAGGCTGTGCAGGAGGGCAGCCGGATTTCTGCAGACGTGTTCATGTTGGCGAGAAGGTAGGGGGAATAACTGAAGGCTTCCGGCATTTCCGGCCCCTCGGGATCCATCTGCCTTGAGGGTGTGGGCTCAGGGGCTTACACAACCTGCCTAGAAGCCATCGCTTGCCCCATCGCCTCGACAGAATCGTTGGTGCGCTCCACCGCATTAATGAGCAGGTCCATCCTGTCAGTATGTTGCTGAGCAAAGGTCTGAATGGTGGCAACTACCCCAGCCATGGTCTGCAGCAGATCACGAACTATCTCCACGCTCGACCTCAATAGCTGCACCATCTCGTGAATAGCTGCGAGCCGTCCTGCATCCTCAAGTGGTTGTTGGGTGGTTGTGAGTTCACGCACCTTGGCTGATTTAGAGCCACGGCCTCTGCGCCTGCCAGCACTTGTTCCTGGTTCGTCCGGTTCGAAGCCCAGGAATTTGGACCCCCACGCCGAGGATCTCCGGACAGGGGCTACACATGTCAGGAGGCTGCTCTCCTCCTCTTCCAGCTCCTCTAGCTCAAGTGGCTCGACCACGGTCCCTTCTCCTTCACCTCTCTCCTGTTCTTCCTGACTCTGGGTGGGGGAGTTGGGTGCGGTGGATATGGGTGATCTTTGGGGAGCGGGGTGGGCGGGGGTTGGTGGAGGAAGGAACTGCTATCTTGGGCTGGTGTCAATGTTGGGGCAGGAGAGTTGGGGCCACACACCTCCTTTGTGTGCCAGAGGTGAATGGTGTGCATTGCTCGGTGCTGACTGACTCACAATCTGCAAGTAAAGGTCAACATTTCAGTCTATGGGTGGGGGGGGGGGGGGGGGGGGGGGTAGCGGGGGGGATTGGTAACGCTGACTTGTGAGGCGTCCCATCTCACATTGTGCCATCAAGGAGTTCCATCTCAACATGGACACACCAATAATGGTCAACAAAATGTGTGAGAAATACCAATTGACTTAACATTGCACAAGCTTTCATGCCATCAGCATTACGTACAGTGGAGATTAGTATAACCTTACCGTGCTCTAGCATGGGATCTGCGTCACCCTTTGTGGTTGCCAGCGGTGGTCACCCACCAATGCCTAGGCACACTCCTCCAGGCTGCTCAACTCTATGACCTCTGCTCGGCCCCCTCCTGTGGCACTCAGGCTTGCTGCCTTGGATGAAATTTTCTTCTGCAGAAAGAAAAGTGCCAGCCTTGACCCCTTTTGCTCATGTCCCCCACACACCCACACTCACACAGACACATCTGGCACAGAGCTTTTTGGTGTTCTATGGGAGGCCTCCAGTAAATGGTAACTCACCCTTGCTGAAGCCAACACATGTTCCAATGTTTCCTACACTGGTCTCCATCCGCACAATGTTGGCCGTTGAGGACACGGCCTCACCAATCTCCCGCCAAATCCATCTGTATTGGGGCAGTGGAGGCTTGCCACGGCCATCCCGGGTCAGGTCTTTATACCTGCGCTTGACCTTTGATACACGCTCCTCCTGATCTTCATCATTAAACCAGGGAGCTCTGGGCCCGGTTTTAACAGTCTTCTTTGAAGCCTTTTCTCCACTCATTTTAATGGACCAGTCTTTTCCTGTTCGACGTTCTTTTATATTCTTTTGTTCGTAATATGGGGCACAGATTTAAGATCTTCACCGAAAGAATGAAATGAGAGGTTAAGGAGGATTTTGGTTATATGTGGAGGAAGGCAGGGAAACAGTATTGGAGACAGAACCCACAATAGCTTTTAAAAGGGAAGTGGATAAATATTTTTTTTTAAGTATGATTTCAAAGGGTATGGGGGAATGGCGGGGCAATGGGACTGAGTGGAGACTGGCTATGCTGTAAGATTCTGTGACTCGATCCTTCTGCCTCTCAGCTTTCAGGAGGGAAGGCTGTTCTCTGTTCCCCATTCCTTGGGGGAGATCGTGATGTTGTGCAATAGTGTAAAAAGGTGATCGTGAGTCGGCAGCCCATTTTCCGTCCCTTCCCCATTTTTATTTTCATTGACTTTGAAAGGCCTGCTGATTTGCTATCACCTGACTTACACTATCTGCGCACAGACAAGATCTACCCCTCTTGTGAAGGCAGACTGACTAAAATTATCTGGCGCCTGTGTTACTTTCTCTAGTGGGGGGGTCCTTGGATAGTGATTGGAAGCAGGTACCGTGGCTGATGTTCTTCCACCCCCTCGCTAGCCTCGGAGTACTGAGGCCAATCTTATCACCCCATCAGCTCATTACCCGACATCAGCTAATTCAATGCAGAGCAGTAATTGAACCCGGGACCCTGCTGTCTTTTTATGCTGTGCTCCACCACAGGCATTCCATTGACCCACAGGTGAGCAACATTAAACTATCCTAAAATGCAATCTTGTCCAACCCACCGTGATTCAGTCAGCCGCAGAAACAACAGTAATTAATAACATATAGTTCAAAATGAGACTGTCTACAGAGAGAGAGAGAGCTGGAAAAGTAACAATCAGTACAATGTAGAACTTACAAGAAAACAACAGCATTTCCTCGTAAAAACCGCGTGAACTCAGTGGGGTAGATCTTGACTTCCTGTGATGGTGTAAAACAGATGATGGTGAATCGGCAGCCTGATTTACATCCCTCCCGAGTTTTATTCCTATTGACTTCATAGAAATAAAAATGGGAAGATAAATAGAATGTTGGCCGCCTTGCTATCACCCATTTCACACCATCGCATAAAGTCAGTGTGGGTTGAAAAGAATGCGATTTTAATTTTCAATTTCTGCAGCGGAGCATAGCATTTTCGGAGGGAGGGGACTGAGGGTTGCCGTACCCAGGGTGCAGACACCATCGCCATTTTGTTAAAACACAGCTAACTAAGCTGCAGATAGAAGATGATCTGAGTAGTTAGCATGTTTTTAGAACATTTACAGCACGGGAGAGGGCCATTTGGTCTGTTGTGTCGCTGTTGCCTCTTCGATAGAGCAGTCCAAAGCTAATCCCACTGCCCACTCTCTCCCCACAACCCTACGTCTTGCTCAGCTTCCAATATTATCCAATTTTCCCTTAAAAGATGTAATAGTCTCGGCCTCAGATACTCCCCATGGCGATGCTGTTCCCATGTCGTGTCTGGGTCTGTTGTCGACTGCATAGAGATTAATTGCCGTGATTAGTCAACAACGCCATTACTGCATATCATGTGACTACCAGGATGGTAGAAGATGAACTAGATGGACTCTGTCCTTTTTTTCCTCCAGCAATTCCTATGTTCCTATCTCATAAATGTTACTTTAATTTCATTGAAGGGAAACAGTCACATGTCAGTGGTTTATGTAAAATATAAAAGACTGTCTACTTCAGTTAGTCCCATTTTGGGCATCTTAATTTAGGAAGGATGTCAAGGCGATGGAGAGGGTCCAGCAGAGATTCACTTCCATGATACCAAGGATGAGAGGCTTTAGTTATGAGGAAAGTCAGTTACAAGGAGATCTGATGGGGGGGGGTTACAAATTGCAAAGGGATTCGATAAGGTAAAGAAGCAAATCCTATTTCTACTGGTCGATGAATCAGTAACTAGAGGGCATGAATCTAAGATTATTACCAAAAGAACAAAAGAAAACAGTTTTTACACAGCGGGTTATTAGGACATGGAATCTCCTATCAGAAACAGTGGTGGAAACAGAATCCATAATACTTGAAAAAGAATACTTTAAACAGGTATGGGGATGGTGAATATTTCCTTCAGCGAGCACAGTAGACCCAATGGCCTTCTCCTGCGCTGTGAATTTCCATGATTCCATTATTCAATCGCAGTGTTGATAACATTTTCCAGCAATCTCAGGAAATAATTTTTAATAGATGCACGCATTTGCAAAAGACCACCTTGCTCACTATAAGATGCTCTACAGTGACCGACAAAGAGACCCCAGGATGGCACCTTAAAACAAATCTGGCCAACCATCCTCCGGTGGGCTTCTTACCATTGTGTGCTGATGCTCATCACTGCCTTTATCACAGAGCTCAGTGAACCCCAACAAAAGGTGAGATGTGGAATACTTTTCTGGGCATCCTAGTCCAGGACCTGACAACGCTTCATTATTCCGCTCTGCTCAGGAATTTTGCTACGGTCCATTTGAGGTTGTATTGCTGCAGTAGTGTGCTTTTAGACCACAAGAGGGCCTCACAGAGCCAGTTGAATAGTAAAACCCCCTCTTGTGGAAGAAGCTGTCAAGCCAGCAATTCAATTTACTCCACAGGTCCAAGAGCCTTTCTAATGTAGTCGTCTCCAGGTCCTGGTCCAAGAAAATAGAACTCAATCAACAACAACAAGTTGCATTTATATATCACCTTTAAAATAGAAAAAAAACTGGCCCAAGGCAGTTATCAAAGGCAAGGACTTGGAGAGGGTGCACAGGATATTTACTAGAATGGTGCCAGGGATGGTGTCAGTTATGTGGAGGCACTAGGGAAGCTGGGATTGTTGTTCTTAGAGCAAAGAATGTTAAGAGGAGATTTTATAGAGGTGTTCAAAAGTATGAATGGTTTTGGTAGAGTAACTAAGGAGAAACAGTTTCCACGGGCAGGAGGTTCGGTAACCAGAGGGCACAGATTTAAGAACATTGACAAACGAACCAGAGAGGAGATGCGGAGAATTTTTTAACACAGCGAGTTGCTGTGATCTGGAATGCACTGTCTGAAAGGGTGCTGAAAACAGATTCAATAGTAACTTTCAAAAGGAAATTGGATAAGTACTTGTAAAGGAAAAAAAAAATCAGGGCTATGGGGAAAGAGCAGGGGAGGGGGGCTAATTGGATAGCGCTTTGAAAGAGCCGGCACAGGCACGATGGGCTGAATGGCCTCCTCCTGTGCTGTATGGTCTATGAAAGATATAAGGAAAAAGAAAACTTCGATTGGTGTAATTTCCAACCTCTGAATACAGCCTCCAGAGGCTTCTTCACTGTTCCAATTTAGGTAAAATACATCCAACTAGTTAAGGAAGATTTTCAGCTGACATCCACAAAGTCCATTGTTATATTCTGTGTTCATATTCTAGGATTAATGAGTTATCTGTTGCCATGGAGAGGCTGAAGGTACAGAATGCCGAGAAGGAGAAAACCATCACTTTCCTCAATCGGACCATGGAGAAGTTGGTAAGTGTGTGAGTGCTGTGGTTACTCTCTTACCTTGTGGGCTGCAATGTAGCAAAGGAATTTAGGAAGATAGGAACAGGAGTAGGCCATTCAGCCCCTTGAACCTATTCAGCCAAATGCTCTTGCACCAAACCTTTCCAGGAAATTCCAGGCCATCAATTTTAATACAGGGACAACTATCCATCATAAAGGGAGATGGTAATGTGCAAACCACTGAAAGGGGGTTCCTACCATTGAAGAGATTCAATGGTACCACTGCAATGCTTCTTGTAGACTAATCTTCCTTTGGAATTGGAACTCATTAATATTGGCAACTTTGGCCATATATCTAAACAGATCATTGCCCAAACTGATTCAATTTGTGACCAGGGACAATCTGGGCTGGAGTAAAGACCAATCTGATGGGCGCCTTATCTTCTCCGACACCCTTGAGGAATATCAAAAGGCCTTTTTGGTATCTAGGTAAGGTACCAAAGAGGCTATGCTACACTGCTGCACTATGTCAATGATGTTCAACAGATCTCAGATATCATTCACACTTGACGACAGCGCTGCCATTTTCGAACTCAACACTGGAGCTATCGCCCTCCCGTAACATTGTCAGCCGTGGCTCAGTGGGGAACACTCTCACCTCTGAGTCAGAAGGTTGTGCATTCTAAGTCACACTTCAGAGAATTGAGCACAAAAATCTAGGCTGACACTCCAGTGCAGTGCTGAGGGAGTGCTGCACTGTCGGAAGTGCCGTCTTTTGGATGAGATGTTAAACCGAGGCCCCGTCTGCTCTCCCAGGTGGATGTAAAAGATCCCATGGCACTATTTCAAAGAAGAGCAGGGGAGTTATCCCCGGTGTCCCGGCCAATATTTATCCCTCAATTAACATCACCAAAAAAAAATGATTATCTGGTCATTATCACATTGCTGTGTATGGGAGCTTGTTGTGCACATATTGGCTGCCACGTTTCCCACATTACAACAATGACAACACTCCAAAAGTACTTTCATTGGCTGTAAAGTGCTATGGAATGTCTGGTGGTCGTGAAAGGTGCTATATAAATGTAAGTCTTTCTTTTCTTTTTAACCTCGCACAACTGAACATGTGTTCAGCAGCAGGACTGACCTCTTACCAGCGCTACTTAAAGGAGTCATCACCTACTTATAGGATAGTTGTTGATTGATTTCCACTAGCTGTTGCTGAGTTTGATCCTTTCTAGACTTCTTTAAAGTTGCATAAAGTCTACAAGGAGTGTTGTGACCCATACTCAAGGACTTGGTACTGACTTGCAATGGGTGTCCTCAGACCAGTGGGTCCCAGACATGGTGCAATAGTTTGTATCCTCCATGCCCTGCAACATGATAAAGAGAATGAGCAGAGACGACACAGAGCAGGACAAGCTGCTAGAAGAGGCAGGAGGAGGAGGGGGAGAAGGACTCTCACCAGGAGGCCATATCCACCCAGGGTCTTCAGGGAGCAATTCTCCAACCTCAACCTCAGCGAGGAACAGTGCCTGCAATGTCTCCATTTTACTGAAGAGGTTCTCACTGAAATCTGCCGCCTGCTGCAGGCAGATCTGCAGCCTCAGTCTCAGTCCAGGGCAAGGACAACATTGCCAGTAGCTGTAAAGGTTAACCTGGCCTTAAAGATCTTCGTGTCGGGCTCCTGCCAAGCTGGAGCAGGTGGCATCTGTAACAACTCCCAGTTTGCCGTCCACACCTGTATAAGGGAGGTGAGTGAGGCTCTGTATGCAAGGAGAGCTGAACACATTTCATTCTCTCTTGCTGGAGAGAAGCAGGCGGAGTGAGCACGATACTTTGCCAGGATAGCAGGCTTCCCCTTGGCGCTATACGGGCACTGCATCTCAGTCCGGAGATGTACCGCAACCGCAAGAGATTCCACTCCCTCAATGTCCAGCTTGTGTGCAACCATACTCAATACTTCATGCAGGTCAATGTTCGTTACCCGGCAGCAGCCATGATGCCTGCAGTCCGCTGTACCATCAGCATTTGAGCCACCACGACAAACCAGAGGGTGGCTACTGGGCAACAAGGGCTATCCGCTGATCGCCTAGCTCATGGCGCAAGCCAGCCTCATGTGGAGTGCATGCATATAATGAAAGACAGGCTGCCACACAGAATCTGATAGAGCAGACCATTGGCATCCTGAAACAACGTTTCTGCTGTCTGGACCACTCTGGAGAAGCCTTGCTGTACTCGCCAAAGAATGTCTCAAGATTCATCACGGTGTGCTGCATGCTCCACGACCTTGCCATCATGAGGGCACAGCCCTAACGACGAGGCATATGTGGACCAGTTGAGGAGGTGGAGGAGAAGAAGGAAGAGGAAGAGGTAGAAGTAGAAGAGGAGCTAACGGAAGGGTGAAGGCAACCTAGACAGTCTCTTTCTGCTGGGCTGTCCGTGATCAACTCATTCGATTGCAGTACCAGTGAACACAACCAGAATTCCACATTCACCAACAGTCCCACACCTTACTGTCCATCTGTTACTGACTGTCACAGCGTCCTCTTGGCCACAATGCTACAATAAAAGCCACCACAAAAACAAACATTCAAAACCAATTTTATGAATCAAAGCATTCCAATATTTCATTCAAAAGTTAACTAATCACCTTGTGCATTCCCTTAGCGCCTGTCTTCTGTGTGTCTTTGCCTATCCTAGTGCTCTATGCAGTGCTACCCCAGTGGCTGCAGCAAGGCTGCTGGAAGGCTGCTGATGTTCAGTGGGGGAGACAGCAGCTGGTCTTGGAGGGTGACCTCAGCAGCTCTGGGCGTAGTAGATCCGACTTCAGACTGCACCACCTCGGCGTGGATGGCAGCAGTCTGGGCTGGCTGGCTGACAGGCAATATCAAGGGCACTGGCGGAGTGGCAGTGGTGGGAGGACGAAAGCTGTCACCCTGAGAGAGATTCGTGCTCCATGCAGCCACTGATGCTCCCCCCTGGGGTGGCACCTCAGCAATCCTAGTAATCTGCTAGAGGACAGATTGTTGGACTGCTGTGACACTCTGCAAGCCCCTTTCAACGTTTGTAAACCCAGCCATGATGGCAGCAGTCTGAGCTTCCATTGTAGCACTCAGACATTGCGTGGCTTGTGCTGCAATGGAAGCTGAGAAATTGGCCATCAGACCCTGCATCTTGGTTGGGTCTACAAGTGCGTTAATGGATCTGCCCACCCCTTCCACACTGGAAAGGATGGCCTCTAAGCTCTGAGCAAAGCCTTGAGCAAGGCTGGAGTTAGACTCCTCCATGCTCCTTGACATTACATTCAGGCTTTCTGGCAGACCTGCATCAAGCATTTTGTTTTGCATACCCATCAGCTTTGTTCTGTAGGCCACCTCATGAAAGTCCTCATCTGAGCTCTGTGTGTGACCTCGCCCTCCGGTCAGCTGGCACTTGTGTTACCCTTTCCCTCTGCCCTGGCTGCAGCCCACTTGTGACTCACCACGTGCAGATCCCGCCTCTAAGCTACTCTCTAAAGTCCACGCAGTACCAGTATCTGAGCTGGTTGCTGCGACTGTCAGATCGAGTGATGGTGTTTCTTCTTCACCATCACTCTCCTCTTCCTCTTCCACCACTGTCTGGCCAGGTTGGATTTCTTGGGGCTCTGAAAGGAGAAATGCACAGGAGTAGGGTTGCGGGGGGACAGGTGTGGAATGGCAATGGGGGGAAGAAAGAGGTATGTGCTTACACCATCTGTGGCTTGTAAGTCAGAAGAGAGTGTGAGATGAGGGGGAAGAAGGATGTGGGATGGAGGATTATGTATGGGCATACCATCAATTTCAATGGTTTGAGCACTGCCGCTGGCCATGGCCTCTGTCACAGCCGCACCAATTATGGCGAGCAGCATCTCCTCGGGGGGGATTCAGGATATGGATGTGCGCTTGTCCCCCTCCGGTTAGTTGCTGCTGGCTACGATTATGTGCCACCTTGTCCTGCAAGAGAGAGGGAAGTGTATCAGTGAGTGTGGTGCAATGTGTTAGGCATTCTTGGTTGATGATTGATTAGCTGGCAATGTGTGTAATCTGTGAGATGTAGGTGCGAGGCTTGCAGCAGTGATAAGTGTGTGAGGGTGAGATGGGCCATATGAATGTGATTGGTAGAGATTGTTGGTAGGTGAGTAATGGCGGGGGGTGTGGTGAAATGAGCAGTGTGTGAGGCGAGTGGTGCTGTTTGTGAGATACGCCATTTGAAATGAATTCACTGACCTTGACCACTCTTGTGAGGTCAGTAAACTTCTTCCTGCACTGCATTCAGGTCCTTGGGACTATACTGCCATGACAGCCATCTGCTCCAATTCCCTTCTCAGCCTCTGTCTGGAGGGCCTCCCGGGCCCCTGTGGATAGAGGGCATCACTCCTCCTGTCCACCTCCTCCACCAGGACCTCAAAAATCTGGGAGCCCTCTCTCTGTACTCTTCCTGTAGGTCAAACATTCCTCTGCAACGACTTCCAGTACTTTGTGCTGCTGGAATGTACCTCCCCTTTAGAGGTGCAGACTGGCTTTAAGAACTGCAGGCTAGCGTAAATTAGTGCAAGCCTCGCACGAACCTGGGCTACCTGCTGAGCGTGAAGTCACTCAGCAGCGCATTTAGGGCTGGGCTGCACACCACTTTCGTTGTAATTAGAGGGCAGTGGTTAATCGTGCATGTGGGATCCCCGCGCCCATTTTCGGGGGTGATCTAATTTATAGCCTAACGTACTTTAGCAGCGGAGGGGAGAATGGACGGGAAATTTTGAGACACATGAGGCTGGATTCTCCTTTAAGTGATGCCACCATAAAGTTATCCCTGCTTTTCCAAATATTTTCATTCATGAGCCAAAGCCTCCAGGCTTAGAATTTTTTGTTGCTGTAACACAAATGGTTTCTTCGTGTTCTTACTGCGATATGTATGCTGTTGAAGTTCACTGCAATCTTTTTGATCTGATGTAACTGCTTGTCAATCCCCTTCAAGGAATTTTTAATTAACAGTTGGAGGAGGAAGCATTTGTCACTGCTCCAACCTTTTACAGATTGTCCTCTTTGAATGCCAATTGCTAATTCTGATTCTTGGCTGATCACAGGAATCGGGTAAAATTGAAGTTACAAGTGAAACCTCGGCGACTGAAGCTCTAAGGACCGAGATAGAGTCCTTACACCAAACCTTACACAACATCGCTCAGGTACAAAGTAGGGGTCGGTGCACGAAAGGCCTCTGTTGTTCAAAAATTTGCTGCAGTAATAGGTGGCTGGGATCAGATTGGAGGGTCTAGTTTCAAGTACTCCATGGAATGTGATGAGAGTGGGGAGAGGGTTGCTTGTAGACAGCCTGAACCCAGGGTTGAATATTGGAGAGACGAGGCATATTCTAGTCTTGTGGAACAGGGAGTATTTATACAGAACTTTCCCCCCAGGAGTTTAAATGGGTGGGGTAGAGTCTATGAGAGGGTAGATTATACATGGGCTGTGGAAGGAGGTTAAATGGGTGGGGTAAAGTCTATGAGAGGGTAGCCTGTGTATGGACTCGGGAATGAGTCCATCCCAAGGCCCTCATTGAAAGTTTCAAGAAGTTTTCGGGGTGCCTCTGCTCCTCATGGTGCCGGATCTTCCTCTTTGGCAGTGACTGGCTCCCTGTTGGTGGTGGGGATCATGTTGAAGGCCGCCGTGCATTGGTAATGACCCTGACCTGGGGAGATTGGTCAGGGTCATTGTGCGGAGGGGAGGGTTGGGGGTGGGGGTGGAGGAGGGGGGGTTAGAGTGACAGACCCACCCGCAACCCTCTTCTGGTGGGGGGAGTGAACCCAGGCTAGCATTTACAGAAAATCTCGACCTCGAGAGCTCTTTTTCTGATCCTATATCAAACATGTGCAAGCATTTGCACTGATCCTTCTACCCTTTCATTCTCAGGTTGCTGTCGCTGACGCGGAGACTACGGGCTTCCTCTCCCGGGAAGGGGCTGCTGAAGGGACTGAGGCTGGTACTGGAAGGCTCGGGTCACCCCTGCTGTCTGGGTCCCCAGTGCTGCGCACCCCTTCCCCTCGCCGGCACAGATCACCTGCCCGCTCCCAATCGCCGCTGCGCAGCATGTCACCATCCTTCGGTGATTCCACGCTGTCCACGGTCCAGTCGGCTCTGCAGCGACGGCAGCTCCAGGTGCAGGTAAGCAGAGAGAGGACGGCCATTAATCCATCAGCACTGCCAGACCAGGAATACCACAAGCAATTAGCCAGCCTTTAGAAGGTTGCACCATCATGCACGCACATCGCGCGACTCATTACTGCTCTCAATTTTAATTCAAATAGGTCTCAGCAGATTTCATGGGGTGGATTTCACCCAATCTCCTTTTTCTATTATTAATTCTGGGATGTGGGTGACAATGGCAAGGCCAGCAATTATTGCATACCTCTAATTGCCTTGAACGTAGCATAAGAGCATAAAAAATAGGAGCAGGAGTCGGCCATTTGGCCCCTCGAGTCTGCTCCTCCATTCAATAAAATCATGGCTGATCTGATTCCTGGCCTCAACTCTACTTCCCTGACGCTCCCCGTAATCCTTGACTCCCTTATCATTCAAAAATCTGTCTATCTCCACCTTAGATATATTCAAAGACCCAGCCTCCACAGCTCTCTGGTGTAGAGAATTCCACAGACTCATGACCCTCTGAGAGAAGAAATTCCTCCTCATCTCCATTTTAAGAGAAGGTGGTGGTTAGCTTTCTTAAACCGCTGCTAGCAGTTTGATACAATTGAATGGCTTGCTAGACCATTTCAGAGGCAGTGAAGAGTCAACCACATTGGTGTGGGACGAGAGTCACGCATAGGGCAGAGCGGGTAAGGTCAGCAGATCTCCTTCCCTAAAAGGACATCAGTGAACCAGTTGGTTTTTTCGACAATCCGACAGCTTCATGGTCACTTTTACTGGTACCAGTTTTCACTTCCAATGGAAATTCTGAAACTGCCGTGTGGGATTTGAACTCATGTTCTCTGGCTCATGAGTCTAGTGACATAACCACTATATGAGTGTACCAGTTGTAGCTTTTATTGAGTGACCACAAGAATCCCCTGAGCAACAGCCATTTTTGGCTATTTCTGCCCTTTCTCCGAGGACACCACTGATCTCAACAACAACTTGCATTCGTTTAGCACCTTTAACGTAAAAAGAATGTCGCAAGGTACTTCACAGGACCATAGTCAGACAAAAATTGACACCGAGCCTAAGGAGACATTATTAGGACAGGTGACCAAATGCTTTGTCAAAGAGGTAGGTTTAAAGGAGCATCTTAAAAGAGGAGGGAAAGGTAGAAAGGCGGAGAGGTTCAGAGAGGAAGTTCCAGAGTTTAGTGCCGAGGCAGCTGAAGACACGGCTGTCAATGGTGGACAAAGGGAATCGGGGATGCTCAAAAGGCCAGAATTGGAGAAGCTCAGTGTTCTTGGAGGGTTGTAGAACTGGAGACGGTTTCAGAGACAGGGATCTCCACACCGAAGTTACACCAGGAGATTGGGAGAACCACCACGAAGTCCAGGTTTGTGTCTGCTGTTGGTTCTCCTTCCCCACAGTGCAGCTCACCCATATAAAGTGGGCTGTTCACTCTTTGGCTGGCTGGGCCGCAGAAGGATGTTTTGGCGTATTTGTTCTTGAAACTTGCAGCTTTTTTCTTCAGTTGCTACATTAGTTTAATCTGCAGTTTAATTGGTTCTTTTCTTCTCGTTGCTGTACAAGCCTAATTTTTGTGTGTGTGTGTGTGTGTGTGTGTTGCAACCTTTATTTGCTGCTCCTTTTTCCCACTTTCAAATTCCAAGCACAGAAAGTGCTCAGGATGAAAATTCCTTAGGGGGTTCCAATGGCACTCCAAGATTTGGAGGAAGAAGATGCATTTCTGAGGGGGACACAAAACACAGATGCAATTACACGTTTGGTGTTTTGTACACACCTACCTTTGCTCCAGGACTCGCATTTGCAGACAGTCCATCCTGGGCATTTCGAATAAGGCCCGTCTTCACTACCTCTGCCTCACAAGCCAGGCTGTCACTCAGTTATGCCAGCTCCTCGAGGCCAACCACACGTATCATCATAGGCAGTCCCTCGAAATCGAGGAAGACGTGCTTCCACTCTAAAAGTGAGTCCTCAGGTGACTGTACAGTCCAATACAGGAATTACAGCCCCTGTCACAGGTGGGACAGACAGTGGTTGGAGGAAAGAGTGGGTGGGGAGTCTGGTTTGCCGCACGTTCCTTCCGCTGCCTGCGCTTGCTTTCTGCATGCTCTCGGCGACAAGACTTGAGGTGCTCAGCGCCCTCCCGGATACTCTTCCTCCACTTAGGGCGGTCTTTAGCCAGGGACTCCCAGGTATCGGTGGGGATGTTGCACTTATACCACACGTATACCACAGGGACAACCCTCCAGGTGATTGGGAAGGTTGGTAACCCTGGCATCATTAGATCGTTCCAAGCCACCATTAGTGACATATGGCCAATCGTTCAGTCGCTTGTCCACAGGCTCAGTTCAGTGATATTGCAAAATTATCCTTTATATCTACAACATGCTGTAACTGGCCTGAGAGTGCTCGACGCCAGCCTGAAATTGGAAAATGTTCAGTTTGCCCCTGACATCCTTCACTTTGATGAGCACAAATTTCACACCAAAAACAAAATGAAAAAGACATTTGAGAGGGGAATGACCTGTATTTTGTTGATAACTATTTGTGCACTAGAGTTGCTTATGTAAGAGATGGGGGTGGGAACTGGTTAACTAGTTAACGCAGCTCATCTCTGCCAGTCTGCTCATACCTGCTGGAAAGGAATTGCAGCTTCGCAGTGGGACTGTGCGATCCACAAACTGCTCAGATTGTAGTTCTTTCCCACCTCCACTTTTTCTTGTTCACAGCAGTTCAAAGGCATCCGCACATATTTGTGGTTGCAAAGATGTGAAGGCCAGGAAAATGTTGAAACCTTTTAACTAATGCGACGACCCTGTTTATAATTCTTTATTTTTAAAAAAAGAGAGAGAGAAAAAAAAACAGATTGCACAATAATTCTGTGAACTCTGTCCAACTAGGGTGGAGAGAAAGTGTTTGAAGTCATCAGTTCTTCAATTATATCTAATTAGGTGGAAATAGTTTAACTGATTTGATGCTCAGTCTGTTGAGCATTTAGAATTAGCCAAGGAGGATTACAGAATTTGAGAATAGTATTTTGCTGGCAATTAGTAGCACATCATGCGTTAATTTAGTGTGACACAGGCTAGGCCTAACAAGAGTGCATAGCTCTGCATTATCTAATGTTGATCTTTAGCCCCCATTGGCAAGCATTGAATAGGAGACAAGGAAGCTTGTGCCTATGAAGCCATCATGAAGGGTGCTGAACAGAAGATTACTGAGGGCGTACTGTTGGGAGAGATATGGAGTATAAAAGCAGGGAAGTCCTGCTAAAACTGTTGGTGAGACCACACCTGGAGTACTGCGTACAGTTTTGGTCTCCTTATGTAAGGAAGGATACACTTGTATTGGAGGCAGTTCTGAGAAGGTTCACAAGGTTGATTCCTGGAATGAAGGGGTTGTCTTATGAAGAAACCTTGAGCAGATTGGGCCTATACTCATTGGAGTTGAGAAGAATGAGAAGTGATCTTATTGAAACATATAAGATTCTGAGGGGGCTGGACAGGGTAAAATGCAAAGAGAATGTTTCCCCTGGTGGGGGAATCTAGAACTAGGGGGCATAGTTTCAGAATAAGGGGTCGCCCATTTAAAATGGAAATGAGGAGGAATTTCTTCTCTCAGAGGGTCGTGAATCTTTGGAATTCTCTACCCTAGAGAGCTGTGAAGGCTGGGTCATTGAATATATTTAAAGTGGAGATAGACAGATTTTTGAGCGATAGGGGAGTCAAGGGTTATGGGGAATGGGCAGAGAAGTGTAATTGAGGCCAAGATCAGATCAGCCATGATCTTATTGAATGGCGGAGCAGGCTCGAGGGTCCAAATGGCCAACACCTGCTCCTATTTCTTATGTTCTTATACCCTGGGCCATCATCTTAGAGTCACACCCGGAGAGCCCTTGGCAGAAGTCATGCAGCAGATTTTCTTTTGGCTGCAGAATGAAGGGAAACCTGAGTGGGGTGGAGGGAAACATGCTCAAAACAAGGAATCAAGAAGTAGGCTTCCATAATGGGACGATTGATAAAATGGCATGTCTCAGTTTTAACCTGGCCCTTGGCTGAGCGGGCAGAGCTTTAGCCAGGGTTGCAGGGATTGTAACATTCCCCACGCTGCTGGGTGAGAGAGAGAACGCAATCAGCTAGGGGTTCTGCTTCTTGTTGCTAGTCAGTGTGTGGATGTCATACGAGGACAGCATTGAGCTTGGTTGTGTTACTGTTGTGAAATTCCTGGGATAATTTTGTCAGGCAAAGCACCCAAAGTAGGCACTCATTAGGCAGGAAGACAAGGTCAGAGATAGGATTATAACACTAGGTCAGAAATAGGACTTTTGCAGTTGGTCGGAGATAGGAATATAACACCAGATCAGAGATAAGATAATAATAATAACATTAGATCAGATATAGAGCTATCACTACGTAAGAGATAGGCAAATAACACTAGGTCAGAGGTAGGCAAATAACACTAGGTCAGAGATAGGGCGATAACAGTAGGCCACAGATAGGAGGCCACAGACAGGGCTATAACAGTAGGTAACAGATAGGGCTATAACACTGGATTAGAGATATGCAAGCCGTAATCCTTACCAATGGATCCATTACAGACCCAATCCACGTCCGGACCGGAGTCAAGCAGGGCTGCGTCATCGCTCCAACCCTCTTCTCAATCTTCCATGTTGCCATGCTCCACCTCACCGTCAACAAGCTCCCCACTGGAGTGGAACTAAACTACTGAACCAGTGGGAACCTGTTCAAACTTCGTCATCTCCAGGCCAGGTCCAAGACCACCCCAACCTCTGTCGTCGAGCTACAGTACGCGGACGACGCCTGCGTCTGCGCACATACAGAGGCTGCACTCCAGGACATAGTCGACGTATTTACTGAGGCGCATGAAAGCTTGGGCCTTACGCTAAACATCTGTAAGACGAAGGTCCTCCACCAGCCTGTCCTTGCCGCACAGCACTGCCCCCCAGTCATCAAGATCCACGGCACGGCCCTGGACAACATGGACCATTTCCCATACCTCTGGAGCCTCTTATCAACAAGAGCAGACATTGACGACGAGATTCAACACCGCCTCCAGTACGCCAGTGCAGCCTTCGGCTGCCTGAGGAAAAGAGTGTTTGCCACCAAGCTCACGGTCCACAGGGCTGTAGTAATACCCGCCCTCCTGTATGGCTCAGAGACATGGACCATGTACAGTAGACACCTCAAGTCGCTGGAGAAATACTACCAACGATGTCTCCGCAAGATCCTACAAATCCCCTGGGACGACAGACATACCAACATCAGTTCGGAAGTTCGGGAGGCAGCCTATAAAAGGCCCAAGATCGAGGAGTCTGCGGGACTTCGAGCAGGGAGTTCGTAAGGCGGCCTCTAAAAGGCCCGAGATCGAGGAGGCAGCGGGACTTTGAGCGGGGAGTTCGTGACGCGGCCTATAAAAGGCCCGAGATCGAGGAGGCAGCGGGACTTCGAACGGGGAGTAAGGGAGGCAGCCTATAAAAGGCCAGAGATCGAGGAAGCAGCGGGACTTCGAGCGGGGAGTTCATGAGGCCAGTCGGTGCAGCTGCAGGGGCAGAAGGTAAACAAAGAAGTGGAAAGAAATTGAAAGGTGACGTCACAGCCAAGGGGCTAAGTGATTGGCTGGTAATTGGTGAGTAGTTTTTCTTTTTCTTTTCCTTTATCATTAGGTAACCTTTGTCATTGTTATTGCCAATTAAGTTAATTTAAGGGTTAAGTCATGGCAGGAGAGCTCGGACACGTGTTATGCTCCTCCTGTACTATGTGGGAAATCAGGGACGCTTCCAATGTCCCTGACGACTACATGTGCAGGAAGTGTATCTGGCTGCAGCTCCTGACAGACCGCGTTGCAACACTGGAGCTGCGGGTGGATTCATTCTGGAGCATCCATGATGCTGAGGATGCCGTGAATAGCACGTTTAATGAGTTGGCCACGCTGCAGGTAAAGGTTACACAGATAGCAAATGGGTGATCAACAGGAAGAGCAGTGGAAGGAAGGTAGTTTAAGGGCCCCCTGTGGTCATCCCCCTGCAAAACAGACATGCTGCTTTGGGTACTGTTGAGGGGGAATGACTCATCAGGGGAGAGCAGCAGCAGCCAAGTTCATGGCACCATGGGTGGCTCTGCTGCACAGGAGGGCAGGAAAAAGAGTGGGAAAGCTATAGTGATAGGGGATTCTATTGTAAAGGGAATAGATAGGCGTTTCTGCTGTCGCAATCGAGACTCCAGGATGGTATGTTGCCTCCCTGGTGCAAGGGTCAAGGATGTCTCGGAGCGGCTGCAGGACATTTTGAAGGGGGAGGGTGAACAACCAGTTGTCGTGGTGCATAAAGGTACCAACAATACAGGTAAAAAATGGGATAAGATCCTTCAAGCAGAATTTAGGGAGCTAGGAGTTAAATTAAATTAAATCAAAGGTAGTAAACTCAGGATTGCTACCAGTGCCACATGCTAGTCAGAGTAGGAATCACAGGATAGCTCAGATAATACGTGGCTTGAAGAGTGGTGCAGAAGGGAGGTATTCAAATTCCTGGGACTTGGAACCGGTTCTGGGGGAGGTGGGACCAGTACAAACTGGACGGTCTGCACCTGGGCAGGACCAGAACCAATGTCCTAGGGGGAGTGTTTTCTAGAGCTGTTGGGGAGGAGTTAAACTAATATGGCATGGGGATGGGAACCTATGCAGGGAGAGAGAGGGAAGAAGAATGGATGTAGAAGCAAAAGATAGAAAGAAGAAAGGTAAAAGTAGAGGGCAGAGAAACCCAAGGCAAAAATCAAAAAGGTTCATATTGCAGAAAAACTCTAAAATGGCAAAGTGTGTTAAAAAGACAAGCCTGAAAGCTCTGTGCCTCAATGCGAGGAGTATTCGTAATAAAGTGGACGAATTAACTGCGCAGGCAGCAATTAATGAATATGATATAAATGGAATCATGGAGACATGGCTCCAGGGTGACCAAGGCTGGGAACTCAACATTCAGGGCTATTCAACATTCAGAAAGGATAGACAGGAACTAAAAGGAGGTGGGGTAGCATTGCTGGTTAAAGAGGAAATTAACGCAATAGTAAGGAAGGACATTAGCTTGGATGATGTGGAATCTGTATGGTTGGAGCTGCGGAATATCAAGGGGCAGAAAACGCTGGTGGGAGTTGTGTACAGACCACCAGACAGTAGTAGTGAGGTTGGGGACAGTATCAAACAAGAAATTAGGGATGCGTGCAATAAAGGTACAGCAGTTATCATGGGTCGACTTTAATCTGCATATAGATTGAGCGAACCAAACTGGTAGCAATACGGTGGAGGAGGATTTCCTGGAGTGTATTAGGGATGGTTTTCGAGAGCAATGTCGAGGAACCAACTAGAGGGCTGGCCATCCTAGACTGGGTGATGTGTAATGAGAAAGGACTAAATAGCAATCTTCTTGTGCGAGGCCCCTTGGGGACGAATGACCATAATATGGTAGAATTCTTTATTAAGATGGAGAGTGACACAGTTAATTCGGAGACTAGGGTCCTGAACTTAAGGAAAGGTAACTTCGATGGTATGAGACGTGAATTGGCTAGAATTGAATGGCAAATGCTACTTAAAGGGTTGATGGTGGTTAGGCAATGGCAAAGATTTAAGGATCACATGGATGAGCTTCAACAATTGTACATCCCTGTTTGGAGTAAAACTAAAACGGGGAAGGTGGCTCAACCGTGGCTAACAAGGGAAATGAAGGATAGTTGTTAAATCCAAGGAAGAGGCATATAAATTGGCCAGAAAAAGCAGCAAACCTGAAGACTGGGAGAAATTTAGAATTCAGCAGAGGAGGACAAAGGATTTAATTAGGAGTGGGAAAATAGAGTACGAGAGGAAGCTTGCCAGGAACATAAAAACTGACTGCAAAAGCTTCTATAGATATGTGAAGAGAAAAAGATTAGTGAAGACAAACGTAGGTCCCTTGCAGTTGGATTCAGGTGAATTTATAATGGGGAACAAAGAAATGGCAGACCAGTTGAACAAATACTTTGGTTTTGTCTTCACGGAGGAAGACACAAATAACCTTCCGGAAGTACTAGGGGACCGAGGGTCTAGTGAGAAGGAGGAACTGAAGGATATCCTTATTAGATGGGAAATTGTGTTAGGGAAATTGATTGGATGGAAGGCCGATATATTCCCGGGGCCTGATAGTCTGCATCCCAGAGTACTTAAGGAAGTGGCCACAGAAATAGTGGATGCATTGGTGATCATTTTCCAACAGTCTTTTGACTGCGGATCAGTTCCTATGGACTGGAGGGTAGCTAATGTAACACCACTTTTTAAAAAAGGAGGGAGAGAGAAAACAGAAATTATATACTGGTTAGCCTGACATGAGTAGCAGGGAAAATGTTGGAATCAATTATTAAAGATGAAATAGCAGCGCATTTGGAAAGCAGTGACAGGATCGGTCCAAGTCAGCATGGATTTATGAAAGGGAAATCATGCTTGAGAAATCTTCTGGAATGTTTTGGGGATGTAACGAGTAGATGGACAAGGGAGAATCAGTGGATGTGGTCTATTTGGACTTTCAAAGGCTTTTGACAAGGTCCCACACAAGAGATTGGTATGCAAAATTAAAGCACATGGTATTGGGGGTAGTGTACTGACGTGGATAGAGAACTGGTTGGCAGACAGGAAGCAGAGAGTCGGGATAAACGGGTCCTTATCAGAATGGCAGGCAGTGACTAGTGGGGTGCCGCAGGGCTCAGAGTTGGGACCCCAGCTATTTACAATATACATTAATGATTTAGATGAAAGAATTGAGTGTAATATCTCCAAGTTTGCAGATGACATTAAACCGTGTGGCGGTGTGAGCTGTGAGGAGGACGCTAACAGGCTGCAGGGTGCCTTGGACAGGTTAGGTGAGTGGGCAAATGCATGGCAGATGCAGTATAATGTGGGATAAATGTGAAGTTATCCACTTTGGGGGCAAAAACACGAAGGCAGAATATTATCTGAATGGCGGCAGATTCGGAAAAGGGGAGGTGCAACGAGACCTGGGTGTCATGATACATCAGTCATTAAAAGTATGCATGCAGATACAGCAGGCGGTGAAGAAGGCAAATGGTATGTTGGCCTTCATAGCTAGGGGATTTGAGTATAGGAGCAGGGAGATCTTACTGCAGCTGTACAGGGCCTAGGTGAGGCATCACTTGGAATATTGTGTTCAGTTTTGGTCTCCTAATCTGAGGAAGGATGTTCTTGCTATTGAGGGAGTGCAGCGAAGGTTCACCAGACTGATTCCCGGGATGGCTGGACTGACATATAAGGAGAGACTGGATCGACTGGTCCTGTATTCACTGGGCTTAGAAGGATGAAAGGGGAACTTATAGAAATGTCTAAAATTCTGACGGGACTGGACAGGTTAGATGCAGGAAGAATGTTTCCGATATTGGGGAAGTCCAGAACCAGGGGACATAGTCTAAGGATAAGGGGTAAGCCATTTAGGACTGAGATGAGGAGAAACTTCTTCACTCAGAGAGTTGTTACCCTGTGGAATTCCCTACCACAGAGAGTTGTTGATGCCAGTTCATTATATATTCAAGAGGGAGTTAGATATGGCCCTTACGTCGAAAGGGATCAAGGGGTATGGAGAGAAAGCAGGAAAGGGGTACTGAGGTGAAGAATCATCCATGATCTTATTGAATGATGGCGCAGGCTCAAAGGGCTGAATGGCCTCCTCCTGCACCTATTTTCTATGATTCTATATTTCTGTCAGCGTCCTCAACCAGGCCAACATTCCCAACATTGAAGCACTGACCACATTTGATCAGCTCTGCTGGGCAGGTCACATTGTTCGCATGCCAGACACGAGACTCCCAAAGCAAGCGCTCTACTTGGAACTCCTTCACGGCAAATGTGCCAAAGGTGGGCAGAGGAAATGTTACAAGGACACCCTCAAAGCCTCCCTGCTGAAGTGCAACATCCCCACTGGCACCTGGGAGTCCCTGGTCAAAGACCGCCCTAAGTGGAGGAAGTGCATCCGGGAGGGCACTGAGCACCTCGAGTCTCATCACTGAGAGCATGCAGAAATCAAGCGCAGGCAGCAGAAAGAGTGTACGGCAAACCTGTCCCACCCACCCTTTCCCTCACCGACTATCTGTCCCACCTGTGACATGGACTGTGGTTCTCATATTGGACGGTTGAGCCACCTAAGGACTCATTTTACGATTGGAAGCAAGTCTTCCTCGATTTCAAGGGACTGCCTATGATGATGATGACAGATAGGGCTATAACACTGGATTAGAGATAGGACTAAAGCAAACCCTTTCATCACTTCCTCTTGCATATCCAGAAGCAGATGGATACTTCTCACTGGGACTGTAAGCTGCATTTCTTGCTGTCTCTTACTTGCTGACTTATTGAGAGCCATGGATTCACAGTCTTGGGGCAAAGGTAGGATCCTGCAGAGCTGTGCAGAAAGTTTGAAAGATGTGAAGGAGAGTCTTACCTTGGCAGGCCTGGTGAGATCAGTGCATTTCTTTCTGCGCTGAAGCCAGTTGCTGGTGATGAAGCTGATCACATTCACATGTTGTGCCACCTCTTGCCATTTATATCAATTTACCTTGGTACCCGCTGAGTATCTGAAGGGTATAGGGTCTTCTTACTATTGCACACCTGCTCCAGCAGTATCTCCACTGCTGTATCTTAAACCGCCGGGCACTATTGAATCTGTTTTTGTCCCCATACTTCTTCTCACTGTTTGTCGGTTTTGTTTCTCTGCCTTGGTCACAAGGAAAGCACCTCCCCTTTAAGGTGCAGCAGGCACTTAAGCACCTACCTATACAGTGAGCTGTCTATGGGAGCGCGTTTCACAACAGCTCACCTTATCCATGCAAATGAGGGGTGAGCCGGAAACTGGGGTGGGTTCACGCCAACTCCTCTCATCACTCTTATTGCTCTCATCCTCATTGGGAGACCAAAATCCACAGCATTGCCTTTTAATGGAGCCCTCAAGCTGTAACTCTCCCCCAATAGGAGAACTTATGCCTAATTCAGGCTTCAATGATTATGTTGATTCTCAAATTCCAGGACAACAGATACATGTAACAGATCAAAATCGCAAATCAAATCTGATATGTCCTTACTATACAGTATAAATGCACGCGAGGCCCACACTTGAGAGAAGGTCACTCTGTGACCAGTTACCTTTATTACCAAGACTTCAAGTGATGAAGGTGGGTGGAGCTTCCCCTTTTATACCTGAAAGTCCAGGTTAGGAGTGTCTCCCACAAGTTTGCCCCTTGTGGTCAATGTTCTCAAGGTGTACAACTTAGCTCAGCTTATGCATGGGTTACAATGATAGTTGAATACATGACAAAATCTGTTGGGGCTGGAGTGGTGGAGGGGTTAAAAAAGTTGAATAGTTGTTCTAGTTTAACGTAGCTTGAAATCAAGCCCAGCAGTATTGTAAGTCTCGGGCCACTGCAACTCACCCTTTACCTGTCAGCCCTTGTCACACATGGGAACGAGTTATTAAAGTGGTTGCTTTGATCACAGCTCCGCTCTTTATGCATTTAATAGATAACAGCTCACTGGGACTGTAAGCTGCATTTCTTGAAACAAAACAAAATCAAAAATTTGAAGGGTCACCTCATAGTTATTATGTGTCAATTATCACTTTACAGCTGAGTCTTGAATTATTTACAGAGGGATTTACTACAGAGAGTCCCTGCTGTACTATTGCCAGGGTGGGACACACTGCCAGGTGCTCAATCACAATCCAGCTTTCAGTTCTGGCAGGTAGGCTTCTTATTCTCCTTTTCAACTCCGTATCAGTAATGAAAATTCCAGTCAGCTTTAGCACGGGTTAGGTACAGAGTAAAGCTCCTCTACACTGTCCCATGAAACACTCACAGGTCGGGTACAGCACGGGGTTAGATACAGAGTAAAGCTCCCTCTACACTGTCCCATCAAACACTCCCAGGGCAGTTACAGCATGGGTTAGATACAGAGGGTCCAATTTTAACTCAGACCAGCAGCAGGAAACCAGGAGAATTTTATTTGCACGGCCTTGTTTAAAAGCTGCCTATCCACCTGCTGGAAGGGGGGCACGAAGAGGCATGAGAGTGGCTGCTGGCAGGTGAAGATTGGGCAGCAAAGGGCTTCCGGGTAAGTAGCCAGGAGGGGGTTTTGGGAGGGAAGTCTGGGGAAGTGGATGCCACAACCTTCCTCATGTAGCCCAAAGGAGCACTCTCACTTCACCCCGTCCTGCAAAGGAAAGTTCTCGACTTACCTGAAAGGCCACTTCTGTCCGCAGATCAGCTGCAGACTGCTTTGTCCTATCAGGAAAGCCGTGTGACTTCACCACTCAGGCCTCCATTTGCATGAATTTAGGCGGCTGCCTCACCTGCCTGCAAAACTCTGCAGGTTGATATGAGAAATGGTCAAGATCTAAGTGGGTAAGTAATCTGTTCCTTTTTAACTGCGGGTTCCACCGGGTGGGTAGGGTTAAAATTGACCCAAGAATAAAGGTTCCATTCAGAGACCTTAGATTTGGTACAGCATGGGTTAAACACAGAGTAAAGCTCCCTCTACACTGTCCCATTATACTGGGCTTCGTGCTCTGTCACTGCTCTGTTACACCCATGAATACTGGTCTGTGGTGATGTCAGTTCAATTTGTTCTTGTTGTTGAACTCAGTGACTCCCTCAGTAACAATAGTGAATACAAATAATCAAGGTAAAAGTTTGTCCATTTTTAACATACTTCCTTGTAACTTCATGACTTTAAAAGAGGATTCCCAATAGAAAAAAAAAACTTTAGAAACTGACTTCCGTTGTTCAATGTGGTGTAAATGGTTGTGAAAGATGAAAACCAGTCCATTGAGTCAGTTCCCAATGAGTGAAGCATGGCCATTTCTTTCAGGAGTTTCGTGGAAAACTGGAAGCCGTTCAGGATGTAATCAGCTCTTTGAAGAAGCAGTTGGGAGACAGTGAGAGTGAACGTAGACTGCTGGAGCAGAAGATGGTAACACTGAAAGATGAAGCTGAAGATTCAAGCCGAGCCAAGGACAACGCCAAGAGGGATTCCGCCCGCTACCAGTCCTCTCTGGAAATCATTGGAAGGTGGGAGTTGACCTTCTGTTTGGAGAAGGCAGGATGAGCCAGACTTTGTTCGAGATGAATTGCCGTTGAATGTTAAAAGAGATGTTTCTATTTATTCACGATGTAATCAAAGCGAGATAACTGAAACCAGATTCCATCTTTTGCCTGGTGTCACCATCCTTTTTTGAAATGAAGACATTTGGTGTGTTTTGTAAAATGATATTACATAAGAACATAAGGAATAGGAGCAGGAGTAGGCCATTTGGCCCCTCGAGCCTGCCCCGCAATTCAATAAGATCAAGACTGGCCTGATCTTGGCCTCAACTCCACTTCCCCGCCCGCTCACAATAACCCTTGACTCCCTTATCATTCAAAAATCTGTCTGTCTCCACATTAAATATATTCAATGACGCAGCCTCCACAGCTCTCTGGGGTAGAGAATTCCACAGTTTCACGACCCTCTGAGAGAAGAAATTACATGTCATTTCCATTTTAAATGGGCGACTCTACATATGTACAGAACGTCTACCAAATGGAAATTCTGGGGCAAGTACAACTGAATCCAGAGCTTGACTTCAGCCAAAATGAGTGTCACTAATAAACCACAAGGCTACTAATAAACAGAAGGTGAACATTCCTGGGCTTTGTCGTTAGTAAGGTGCTCCTCTAGTGAGATGGTATCTGTCTTTCCCTGAGATCATTCTTTCTCTCCCTCTTTCTAGCACAGACTGCTTTCGATGTTATATATTTTTCTTGATGTATTTCCTCATCTCCACTCCAAATCTATCAGCGCAATGCTATTGTTTTCCAAGATGGCTGCCTATTACCTACACTGTGCTGCGTCACCCTGCCAGGAAGGTGCGAGACATCAGTGACAGAGATCATTCATTAAATCCCAAACAAACCTACCTCCGGTTCTGATAGGACAAATAAAATGGTGAAGAGTAGAACGACCTTGCATTTATATAGCACCGTTTCTGAACGCCCCAAAGCACTTTAGAGCCAATGAATTACTTTTGAAGTGTAGTCACTGTTGTAATGTGGGAAACGCAGCAGCCAACTTGCACACAACAAGCTCCCACAAACAGCAATGTGATAATGACCAGATAATCTGTTTTAATGTTGTTGATTGAGGGATAACTCCCCAGCTCTTCTTTAAAATAATGCCTTGGGATCTTTTGTATCAACCTAAGAGAGCAGACAGGACCGCAGTTTAACATTTAATCCAAAAGACGGCATCTACGCCGGTGCAGTACTCCCTCTGTACAGTGCTGGAGTATCAGCCTGGATTTCTGTGCTCAAGTTTCTGATCCACAACCTTCTGTCTCAGAGGCGAGAGTGCGATCCATTATGCCATCTGAATTTGAGCCAATTTCCTTCCTGCTGCCCAGAAAATTAATTGGAAATGTTTTTAAACAGAGAATGCCACTTTGTACAACCAAGTAAAATTAAGGAACATGTTTCCTAATAATTTTGAGACCGTAGAGTGTATTCATGTGAATACTCGTGCATTGGTCAGGAGAAAAACTTGCTTCATGGAATTCTGCCAATTGGAAACTCAAAGCCTCTTTGTAGAGTTGGTAGTGCAGCTGAGTGGGTAGGAGAACACCTAGTAAAATTGTTGTGTTTTGACACACATTTCATCCAGAGGCTTTTTCACATTTTTTAACCACAGCTCTGTAAAGATCCAACCTTGCTGAAGAACCACTCCCTTTCATAAGTAAGTAAAACAAAATTGACCATAGTTTATGGGTCCTTATCATGTATTGTATTTCTTAGCTTAAAACAGGTTTCTTTAAGAAAACACATGCACGACCTATCACTGACAAACTTGTGCTTCCTATGAAGTGAAAAGCAACCTTGTACTCAGAGTTATTTGCGTGCCTTGGACGAGGAGACCCATTAATTGCTTCTAGATTACACGTGGGACTTCTGCTACATACCCACAACACTTCAGAACATATAAACAGGAAATGCTGGAAATACTCAGCTGGTCAGACGGCATCTATGGAGTGAGAAACAGAATTAATGTTTCAGATCGATGACCACTTGAGAAAATGATTGATTTCAGTTGTACCACACTTTTCTAACAGACTAACTTATCAAACAAGCTTATTCGCCGGTGGAATCATTACAAGCAGCAAGCACTCACAGTTAAATTCAGAGCAACTAACACAGCAGCTTTTGAATCAGTCTATGAAAGATTTAAAAAGATAAACCAATGAGTTGAGTTTCTTTGCAGATCTTTCAATGAAAAGATGGACACATTCTGCTCAGAAAGGGAGTGACTGCTCATTACAACATGTGCTTAGGTCAAAGCTGTTCCTAACTGGTAGATCGAATGTGTCTGATCATCGCACCCACAAAAGCCTTCACACTGAACTATCAGCCTAGATGATGTGCTTAGGTCCTGGAGTAGGGCTTGAATCCACTGTCTTTTGACTCAAGAGATGGGAGCACTGTCAAATGAGACAAATTACAGCTCCAGCACTCCGAGAGAGAGTAGATCAGGAGATCGTGCACTTGCAGCTCATTATTTTCCATCTATAAAACTAAAGGTTAGGAAATCAGTAGCTGTTAAGAAATCAATATTTCTTGTCTGTTTTTTGCTTTCTGAGAATACTGACAGCAAGCAATCACGTCAGATATATGAATCAACTACAGGTATAATCTGTTGACCATAAATATCATTGCTAACACCTCTCTGCTGTTGACAGCTGTGGATCACATGCGATCCAATAAGTACATTGATAAGATTCATTTAAAAGCTTATTTTCCACCCAATGTCCTTTTTTTCCCCTCAGTGAAAAGGGGAACTTGGAAAAGCTGGTGCATTCTCTGAACCAGCAAATCGATAACTTGCAGCTGGACGCGGAGCGTCTGAAAGCCATGAATAGCGACCTACAACGCCAGCGTGATCACCTCGAAGATGAGAAAGAGGAGATACACAAAGACAAGGAGCGAGCCAAGAAAGAAGTCGAGAGAGGGTGAGCAGACAAGCAGTGGGGACTGTTTACACATTAAAGAGTCAATACTGATGGAGATGATGAGCATTGGCTGATTGTATATAATGTCATAAAGTTAAAGGGAGCACAAAGTAAGGATTTAGGGAACGGGGAACTGTCCTTGTGGGTCTGCTCCTGAGCCTGGCATGGGCGGTTATTCAGAGGTCCGGGATTGTCGCTGCTCATGGGGAGGGATGCTCTGACTGCCTGTCCCTCTTCGTAGTCTTGTCTGTGCCCAGGTGGCCCTGGAAAGGGGGCATGCGGTATCCACTGGTACACTCAGGGCCTTCCGTGACCGTTGGGCACCATAGGGAATAGAGTGTCTGGAAGACATGACAATAATATTATGATTTATTGTGGCAGGCCTTGTAAGCGGCTTTGATCCTAGCCCAATTGCTAGACGGACGGTTCGAATCACCCCGCCTTACGAAAATTCATACCCGGGAATTATTATTCAGAGTGTAAATGGAATAAGTCACGGACAGGAATGCTTCAGTGAAAAATCGCACTTAAATTTATTTAGTCTAACATACACTGTATAAAGCATGCACTACTAAACGAAATCACTGTCTCTGTGGAGAATAAGATTCAGGTTACAAACAACATACCTACAGTACAAAACTAAGGACTGGTAACATGCAGTAATTCCCTTGTTGTTTTGGTGGATTCTAACTCCACCCCTACCAATGAATTACTCAGTCACAGCCCCTTCACCTGGCTAAACCAAACAAAGCTTCCTCCCCCAGAATAGCCCCGAAAAACTTCACTTCTGAGAAAACCCTGAGCCCTTACACCTCACCCAGCTTGCCTGGGATATCTGGTTAATGGCTTGGGACACTCGTGACTATGCTCACCACCACACTCAGTCAGTCTCGGTCACTCAGCTCAGCTGTGGGAAGTCAGTGCCTGGTGGTCGTACCCTGTGAGGGGTATGTGGTTCTCTGTTTCAGCGGCTTCTTCTGCGGAACTGCGGCTTCCTCCTCTGGTACTTCTTGTTACGTCGAGAGCGAGAGGGAGAAGGGTAGCGAAATGATGGAAAAGTGTCTATCTTTATAGGAATCTTGCTACCCCTATCTTTCCCGCCAATCTTTAAAACCCTTTTGTTTCTAAGCACTCTGGTGCTTAGTCAGTGATGGGCCATCAGACCCATGTGTATTGGACTAATGGCCCTGAGTCTGGGACATATCTCGGTCTTTGTGTTGGAAAAAAACCAAAAGGATCTAAACACTCCAGTGCTTAGTCAGTGATGGGCCATCATCAGACCCATGTGTATTCCGTGATTGGACTAATGGCCCTGAGTCTGGGACATATCTCGGTCTTTGTGTGGGGAAAAAAAAACTGGCTCCTCTTTGGCTGGTCAGGTTAGTGGGTTCATTGTTCTGCTTCTCTTCTGAGATGGAGGTGAGAAGTGCCTTTGCATAGGGCCCCCTTCCTTTAGCTAGGACTGGCGAGTGAACCCGTACATTCTGGATGACTGACAGTTCTTTTGTCACAGCCAACTGCCATGTGATCTCTCTGCACAGGGTGATCTCTCTGCACAGGGTGATCCCATCACAGGGAAAAATGCCCTCAGAAAAATCCCATAAAGTCCACGAAATATTCTCGACTGAGTCCATTCTTTAAAGAGAGATTTTGCGATCACTTCAGCCTTCAAAGAGGAGATAGTTCGGGTACAGAGTAGACACATTCCAATGAGGGGGTAAGGAAGGTATCCAAAGCTAGAGCTCCCTGGATGCATAAAGATATAGAGCTCAAAGTGGGACAGAAAAAGGAGGCTTACGACAATGGTAAGGTTAATAATACAGTGGAGAACCAAGCTGAATATAGAAAGTACAGAGGAGACCTGAGAAAGGAAATGAGAGGTGCAAAGCGTGAGTATGAGAATAGATTGGTGGTTAACATAAAAGGTAACTCAAAAGTCATTTCTAAACACATAAATAATTAAAGGGTAACCAGAAGAATGGTGGGATGGATTAGAGACCAAAAGGGAGATCTTCTTGTGAAGGCAGAGAGTATGGTTGAGGTACTAAATAAGTATTTTGCTTCTACATAAGAACATAAGAATTAGGAACAGGAGTAGGCCATCTAGCCCCTCGAGCCTGCTCCGCTCTTCAAAAAGATCATGGCTGATCTGGCCGTGGACTCAGCTCCACTTACCCGCCCGGTCCCCATAATCCTTAATTTCCTTATTGGTTAAAAATCTATCTATCTGTGACTTGAATACATTCAATGAGCTAGCCTCAACTGCTTCCTTGGGCAGAGAATTCCACAGATTCACAACCCTCTGGGAGAAGAAATTCCTTCTCAACTCGGTTTTAAATTGGCTCCCCTGTATTTTCAGGCTGTGCCCCCTAGTTCTAGTCTCCCGACCATGGAAACAACCTCTCTGCCTCTATCTTGTCTATCCCTTTCATTATTTTAAATGTTTCTACAAGATCACCCCTTATCCTTCTGAACTCCAATGAGCAAAGACCCAGTCTACTCAATCTATCATCATAAGGTAACCCCCTCATCTCCGGAATCAGCCGAGTGAATCGTCTCTGTACCCCCTCCAAGGCTAGTATATCCTTCCTTAAGTAAGGTGACCAAAACTGCACGCAGTACTCCAGGTGCGGCCTCACCAATACCCTATACAGTTGCAGCAGGACCTCCCTGCTTTTGTACTCCATCCCTCTCGCAATGAAGGCCAACATTCCATTCGCCTTCCTGATTACCTGCTGCACCTGCAAACTAACTTTTTGGGATTACGGGCTGCTCCTGCACACTCTCAACTTTGCCATCCTCGCCTGCCGTCCGGACACGCCATGGCGTACCATCTTGCCGTCCGGAGGAGGCAGGGGTCCCCGATGGAGGGCACTCTACGCAAGGGTCCTCCCACTATTCATCGGGGACTTGGCCTGGAGGTGGTGCACGGAGCAGTGCCGTGCAACAAATTTTTAAGCCGGTTCACGGACTCCCAGGCCGCCTGCAATTTCTGCGGTCTGGAGGAGTCCGTGTTCCATGTTTTTATTGAGTGCACAAGGTTGCAGCCCCTGTTCCATTATTTTAAGGGGCTGCTCCTGAAATTCTGGCTGCACTTCAGTCCCACTCTCCTGATCTTTGGGCACCCTGTGCGGAGGGGAGCGGGTAGGTCCGAGGGCCTCCTCGTAGGACTGCTCCTGGGCACGGCCAAGGGTGCCATCAGCCGGTCCAGGCAGCGGGCGGTCGAGGGGGTCGTTCAACCTGACTGCCTGCCTCTCTTCCGCTCTTACATCCGGTCCAGGGTGTCCTTGGAGATGGAGCACGCGGTGTCCACCGGTACGCTCGTGGCCTTCCGCGAGAGGTGGGCACCGGAGGGACTGGAGTGCATCATCACGCCCCGCAACCAAATTTTAATTTGATTTTATGTTTTAAAGTTTAATTTGTTTTTAATTGCCGGTGCTTTTAGTGTCCCCTTCCCTTTTATAGGGGGCACTGGGGAAAAATTGTGATTTTAGTGCCCAAAAAAAACCCCCAAAAAAATAGAAAAACACAAAAAAAAAAAAAAAGGGGAAAAAAAAGGGCCTTGTAAATGTCTGGTGTGTCACCCAGGTCGGGTGGCACCGTTTAATGTTTTATGTTTTACAGATAAACTCTAAAAGAGTTTCATGCGCAAGGACCCCCAGGTACCTCTGCACCGCAGCATGTTGTAATTTCTCCCCATTCAAATAATATTCCCTTTTACTGTTTTTTTTCCCAAAGTGGATGACCTCACATTTTCCGACATTGTATTCCATCTGCCAAACCTTAGCCCATTCGCTTAACCTATCTAAATCTCTTTGCAGCCTCTCTGTGTCCTCTACACAACCCGCTTTCCCACTAATCTTTGTGTCATCTGCAAATTTTGTTACACTACACTCTGTCCCCTCTTCCAGGTCATCTATGTATATTGTAAACAGTTGTGGTCCCAGCACCGATCCCTGTGGCACACCACTAACTACCGATTTCCAACCTGAAAAGGACCCATTTATCCCGACTTTTTGCTTTCTGTTAGCCAGCCAATTCTCAATCCATGCTAATACATTTCCTCTGACTCCGCGTACATTTATCTTCTACAGTAATCTTTTGTGTGGCACCTTATCGAATGCCTTTCGTAAATCTAAATACACCACATCCATCGGTACACCTCTATCCACCATGCTCATTATATCCTCAAAGAATTCCAGTAAATTAGTTAAACATGATTTCCCCTTCATGAATCCATGTTGCGTATGCTTGATTGCACTATTCCTATCTAGATGTCCCGCTATTTCTTCCTTAATGATAGCTTCAAGCATTTTCCCCACTACAGATGTCAAACTAACCGGCCTATAGTTACCTGCCTTTTGTCTACCCCTTTTTTAAACAGAGGCGTTACATTAGCTGCTCTCCAATCCGCTGGTACCTCCCCAGAGTCCAGAGAATTTTGGTAGATTATAACGAATGCATCTGCTATACCTTCCGCCATCTCTTTTAATACCCTGGGATGCATTTCATCAGGACCAGGGGACTTGTCTACCTTGAGTCCCATTAGCCTGTCCAGCACTACCTCCCTAGTGATAGTGATTGTCTCAAGGTCCTCCCTTCCCACATTCCTGTGGCCAGTAATTTTTGGCATGGTTTTTGTGTCTTCCACTGTGAAGACCGAAGCAAAATAATTGTTTAAGGTCTCAGCCATTTCCACATTTCCCATTACTAAATACCCCTTCTCATCTTCTAAAGGACCAACATTTACTTTAGTTACTCTTTTCCGTTTTATATATCGGTAAAAGCTTTTACTATCTGTTTTTATGTTTTGCACAAGTTTACTTTCGTAATCTATCTTTCCTTTCTTTGTTGCTTTCTTAGTCATTCTTTGCTGTCGTTTAAAATTTTCCCAACTTTAGTTTCCCACTAACCTTGGCCACCTTATACGCATTGGTTTTTAATTTGATACTCTTCTTTATTTCCTTGGTTATCCACAGCTGGTTATCCCTTCTCTTACCGCCCTTCTTTTCCACTGGACTATATTTTTGTTGAGCACTATGAAAAATCTCCTTAAAAGTCCTCCACTGTTCCTCAATTGTGCCACCGTTTAGTCTGTGTTCCCAGTCTACTTTAGCTAACTCTGCCCTCATCTCACTGTAGTCCCCTTTGTTTAAGCATAGTATGCTCGTTTGAGACACTACTTCCTCACCCTCAATCTGTATTGCAAATTCAACCATACTGTGATCACTCATTCCGAGAGGATCTTTTACTAGAAGATCGTTTATTATTCCTGTCTCATTACACAGGACCAGATCTAAGATAGCTTGCTCCCTTGTCGGTTCTGTAATATACTGTTCTAAGAAACAATCCCGTCTATGAATTCCTCCTCCAGGCTACCCCGTGCGATTTGATTTGACCAATCGATATGTAGGTTAAAATCCCCCATGATTACTGCCATTCCTTTTTCACATCCCTCTATTATTCACTTGATTATTGTCCGCCCCACCGTGAAGTTATTTGGGGGCCTATAAACTATGCCCACCAGTGACTTTTTCCCCTTACTATCTCTAATCTCCACCCACAATAATTCAACATTTTGTTCATTAGAGCCAATATCATCTCTCACAACTGCCCTGATATCATCCTTTATTAACAGAGCTACCCCACCTCCTTTCCCTTCTTGTCTATCCTTCCGAATTGTCAGATACCCCTGTATGTTTAATTCCCAGTCTTGGCCTCCCTGCAACCACGTTTCTCTAATGGCCATCAAATCATACTCATTTGTAATGATTTGTGCCGTCAACTCATTTACTTTATTTCGAATGCTGCATGCGTTTAGGTAGAGTGTCTTAATACTAGTTTTTAAACCATGATTTTTAGTTTTGACCCCTCCTGCAGCCCCTTTATATTCATACATATTATCCCTTCCTATCACCTTGTGGTTTACACTTACCCCAGTGCTACTCTGCTCTGTTGCCTCCTGCCTTTTGCATTCTTTCTTGGGATCCTGTTCATCTGAGTTATCACCCACTCTAACTAGTTCAGAGCCCTCTCCTGGGTTCCGAATACTCCTCGCATTGAGGCACCGAGCTTTCAGGCTTGCCTTTTTATTATACTTTGACCCTTTAGAATTTTGCTGTACATTGTCCCTTTTTGCTTTTTGCCTTGGGTTTCTCTGTCCTCCACTTTTACTCATCTCCTTTCTGTCTTTTGCTTCTGTCTCCATTTTGTTTCCCTCTGTCTCCCTGCATTGGTTCCCATCCCCCTGCCATATTAGTTTAACTCCTCCATAACAGCACTAGCAAACACTCCCCTAGGACATTGGTTCCGGTCCTGCCCAGGTGCAGACCGTCCGGTTTGTTCTGGTCCCACCTCTCCCATAACCGGTTCCAATGACCCAGGAATTTGAATCCCTCCCTGCTGCACCATTGCTCAATCCACGAATTCATCTGCGCTATCCTGCGATTCCTACTCTGGCTAGAACGTGGCACTGGTAACAATCCCGAGATTACTACTTTTGAGGTCCTACTTTTTAATTTAGCTCCTAGCTACTTAAATTCGTCTCGTAGGACCTCATTCCGTTTTTTACCTATGTCGTTGGTACCAATGTGCACCACGACAACTGGTTGTTCTCCCTCCCTTTTCAGAATGTCCTGCACCAGCTCCCAGACATCCTTGACCCTTGCACCAGGGAGGCAACATACCATCCTTGAGTCTCGGTTGCAGCCGCAGAAACACCTATCTAGTCCCCTTACAATTGAATCCCCAGCCATGGTGCCATGAACTTGGCTGCTGCTGCCCTCCCCTGATGAGTCATCCCCCTCAACAGTACTCAAAGCAGTGTATCTGTTTTGCAGGGGGATGACCGCACTGGAGAAGAGGATGCTGCCAATGTAGCAATAAAAGAGGAGGTAGTGATATTGGATAAGATAAAAATAGATAAAGAGGAGGTAATTAAAAGTTTTTTAGATCTCAAAGTAGAAAAGTCACCCAGTCCAGATGCGCTGCTTTCTCGGTTACTGAAAGAAGAAAGGGTGGAAATTGAAAAACTCTGGCCACATTCTTCCAATCCTCCTTGGATATGGGGGTGGTACCAAAGGACTGAAGAATTGCAAATGTTATTCCGCTGTTTAAAAAAGGGGAGAGGGATAAACCCGACAACTACAAGCCAGTCAGACTAATGTTGATGATGGGGAAACTTTTAGAGACAATAATCCCGGACAAAATTAATTGGCAATTAAAAAAGTATGGTCTAATAAATGAAAGTCAGCACGGATTTGTTAAAAGCAAATCATGTTTGACTAAATTGATCGAGTTTTTTGATGAAGAGTTAATGAGGGTAATGCGGTTGATGTTGTATATGGACTTTTAAAAGGCGTCTAATAAAATACCACATAATAGACTTGTTAGCAAAATTTAAGCCCATGGGATTAAAGGGACAGTGGCAGCCTGGATACAACATTGGTTAAGGGACAGAAAGCAGAGAGTACTGGTGAACGGTTGCTTTTTCAGACTGAACGGAAGAATACAGTAGTGTTCCACAGGGGTCGGTATTGGGACCACCATTTCTTTTCAATATATATTAATGACCTGGACTTGGGTATACAGGGCATAATTTCAAACTTTTTGGATGATACGAAACTCGTAAATGTAGTTAGCAATGAGGCGGATAGTAACAGATTGCAGGAGGACATCGACAGACTGGTGAAATGGAAGATGCAAGTTAATGCAGAGAAGTGTGAAGTGATACATTTTGGTAGGAAGAACAAGGAGATGCATTATAAACTAAATGGCGCAATTTTACAAGCGGTGCCAGAACAGAGAGATCTGGGAGTGTATGTACACAAATCTTTAAAGGTGCAGACAAGTTGAGAAGGTTATTAAGAAAAGCATATAGGATACAAAAGCAAAGAAGTTATGGTAAACCTTTATAAAACATTGGTAAGGCCTCAGCTGGAGTAGTGTGCTCAAATCTGGGCACAACACTTTAAGAATGATGTCAAGGCCTTGGAGATGATGCAGAGGAGATTTATTGGAATGGGGTTAGGCATGAGGGTCTAGGCATAAGGGACTAGGCATGAGGATAGACTCGAGCAGCGAAAGTTAAGGGGAGATTTGATAGACGTGTTCAAAATTATGAAGGGTTTTGTTAGAGTAAACAAGGAGAAACTGTTTCCACTGGCAGGAGGGTTGGTAACTAGAGGGCACAGAATTAAGATAATTGGCAAAAGAACCAGGGGGGTAATATGGAAAAGACAATTTGCACAGCGAGTTGTTGTGATTTGGAATGCACTGCCTGAAAGGGTGGTGAAAGCAGATTCAGTTGTAACTTGCACAAGACAGTTGGATATATATACTTGAAAAGGAAACATTTTCAGGGCTATGAGGAAAGAGCAAGGGGAGTGGGACTAATCGGATAGCTCTCACAAATAGCCTGCAATGGTCTGAATGGCCTCGTTCTATGCTCTATGATTCTATGACACAGTCCCCAGGATTTGGGATGGGGTCACCCCTCGGACAAAGTGATAGGCAGCAGTTCTGCCCGACCGCACTTCTGGCATCTCAACAGTGCCGTGTCAATAGGCTTGTCATGTCTAAGCCCGAACTTGTCCTTACTTGACATCCCACGTGCTTGCATTTCCAGGAGTGTTCCCAAATAGTAACAAGGAGCAGGATTCTGGCTGATTATTGTTCTCTCCTTTCTAGCTCAGGGGACTGAGCCCTGTTGTCCCACTTTTACTATTTTCCTCTGTTCAGCTAATTCAGCAGAGACCAGAGCTGGGACCTAGGACCTGCCTGACCTGGATGGCTCAGTACTATTATTGGGAATTGCAGTCATCACCAGGCCATCAGTGGAGTAAGCTATATATCTAGGCTGGTACTTCAATGCAGTACTGAGGGACTGCTGCACTGTCGGAAGTGCTGTCTTTTGGATGAGATGTTAAACCGAGGCCCTTTTTGCCCTCTCCAGTGGATGAAAGAGGTCCCATAGCACTATTTTGAAGAGGGGTATGGGAGTTCTTCTGGTGTCCTGGTTAATATTTATCACTCAACTAGCATCATTAAAATAGATTATCTGGTCATTACCACATTGTGGGACCTAGCTCTTCCATTATTTGAAGGAGCTGCTCCTCAAATTCTAGTTGCACTTCAGTCCCACACTCCTGATCTTTGGGCACCCCGTGCGGAGGTGAACGGACAGGTCGGAAGGCCTCCTCATAGGACTGCTCCTGGACATGGCCAAGGTGGCCATCAGCCGGTCCAGGCAGCGGACGGTCGAAGGGGTTGTTCAGCCTGACTGCCTGCCTCTCTTCCGTGGTTACATCTGAGCCAGGGTGTCCCTGGAGATGGAGCACGCGGTGTCCACCGGTACGATCGCGGCCTTCCGCAAGAGGTGGCACCGGAGGGACTGGAGTGCATTATCACCCCCGGCAACCAAATTTTAATTTGAACTACGTAAAATCTAGTTTAATTTTTTTATTTGTCGGTTTAGTGCCCCTTTAATGAGGGGACACTTGTATTAATGTTCTACTAAAAATAGTTGTGGGATCTAGCTATATGCAGATTGGTGCAGCTCCTAGATTACATCACTTCAAAAGTACTTACTTGGGTGTAAAGTGCTTTGGGAGGTTGTGATAGGTGCTATATGAACGGAAGGTTTTTTTTAAAGCTATTCATTTAGATGGAACAGGGTTCAGTATAGTATCTTGCTTGTCAATCAGTGATTAAGTTCAAAACATTTCTTCTGTAAAAATGGGCTATATTTAAATTTTCCAGACACAATCCAGTATGACGAGGCTGCAGTCGTTATTTTGGGGGATATTAAGGAGCTTCGGCTCCTATGACCTTCTTTACTGTAGTCTGGATATGAGCATTTGTGTCCTTACAGGCAGAAGGCATTGGAGCTGATGGAAGGGAAGAACTCGGCTCTGAGAAAAGATTTGGTCATTGCTAAGGAAGCCTTGAACAAAGCTACACTGGAGAAGGAGGTGCTGCAGGATGAGAAGTCAGACCTGACCGAGGCTCTCAGCAAGGTATGTGGTACAGAGTGTGAGAACAAAACAAATAAAGGGCATAAAGTGAGAGGGGATTCACATTTCAGAGATTGGAATAAAATGCTTGTGTGGTTGCCATGGCCGCAGAAAGATTGCAATACTGTGAAAGTCACAGAATTTATCTCCTGGATTTATGCCACCTTGACAGGAAGTTAGAATGATCCCTGGGAATCAAGGATAATAATGGTGACAATATCTAGTTATAAGGGTTGGCATCTGAGATGGCATCTGAGACCTTGAGGGGCCATTCTGAGTAGATTGATATATACAGTGCTACTAGTGGTTTATCTGATGCTAACCATCTCTGACACACATGGATTATAAGTGCTGCATCTTAATTTATTTTCATCGTCATCAGAACATTTTTGTCGTGAATTCGGTTTCTAAATGCCCAACTTCATTGGATCAACTCCTGTTTAGATTATTTTTCAATGCAGCAAGACAATGTGTTTGTTTTACTTGGGCCGAGAGCTCTTCTGTTGGCCCACCGAATGAACCCCTATTAATATGGTCACATTGGTGCAATAAAATATTGGATAGTTGAAATAATGCAATCCATATGCATTCAGTCCAGTAACAACTTTATTATTATGAATATATTAAGATACTTGCTTAAAATTATCCCAGTTATTTTATGGGGGAGGGGATATTGGTGAGTTTCCTCCCCTTATTTTGTGGGATATTTTGATAAGCTTGTCCTCATCCTATTGTGTAGGGTGTTTGGGTGCAGTTACCATCTTTATTTTCTTGGGGGATCTGATTAAGTTTGCCCTTTTTATTTTATGAGGGTTTTTGGAAAAGTTGCAATCTATTTTTATGGGACTATTTAGCAACATGTCCCTCCTTATTTTCATGCTTTTGTTCCTTTCTTACTTCATTCCCCCGCCTTGATGTGCAGCCGAGAGGACGGCCACACAATTTCCTTCCCGGTCCTCCCCGTTTGTCACACGAAAAACAAATTGACCAGACATGAAATTCCCCTTCCGATTTCTCATCTCCCTCCTCCCCACACTGGGAACCACCAAAGCTCTCGATGTCTCCCAACCAAGGCTGGAACTGAGCAGAGGAAGACACGAAGAAAGGCTAAAGTCTTTTGATTCAGTTTTCAACAATTTCAGCTTCAAAAGATAACGACAGCATCTTGTCTATTTCACAGTGCGTGACAGTATTTTTGGCTCCGTCACTGCGTTTGCGTGAGATTGATTACTTTTCTTCATATGATTGTCTTGGTTTTTTAAAATTATATTGGATTTGTCATGTATTCAACCAGTATTGTAACCCATGTATAATCTGACCTAAGTTGTACACTGTGAGAACACTGACCACTAGGTGGTGAACTTGTGGGAGACACTCCTAACCTAGACCTTCAGATATAAAAGGGCAAGCTTCACCCACTTCCAGCACTTGAGTGCTATGAACTAAAGGACAGGTCACAGACTGACCTTCTCTCAAGCATGGGCTTCGTGTGCATTTATACTGTATAGTAAGGACGTATCAGGATTCTTCTTGTGTCTTTGTAGCTAAATGGTTGTATTTTCTATCTGTATAACTGTCTGTGTGATTTCTTTATGTTTTTTCCTGTTAATGCATTTCTTCTCTTGAACGTTCTCCCCTTTTCGATGTTGCAGGCCGAGCTGAACAGTGCAGACCTGGAGTTGTCCTTGAACAAGCTGAAGACCGGAGAAGATGGCCTGCGGGACTCTCTTGCTAAGATGAGCGCGCTCAATGAAGGTTTAGCACAGGATAAGGTTGAACTAAACCGCATCCTCCTCCGGGTGAGTTAACTGAGCCAACCTCAGAGGATCCTCATAGAATGGGGTCACTTTGATGCGCACTAGTTCTGGCTGTATGTGTGTCAGATGAGTTACACATTATGAGAAGCCTAAAAGAAAATTGTAGCAAATAGATCACATTCGAAAGACTATGGCTGGATTTTCGGCTTTGCTCACTTCGGGGCGGTAATGGCGGCGGGCGGTAAAGTTTGTGTCTCAGTCAGCAAAATTCATCAGCTGGGCCCTGAGTGTGGGGTGAAACGCTAAGGGAGGCGTTGCACACCTCTCTCAGGACGCTAGGTCAGCTGAGCAAGTGAATGTCCTGGCCTCGGAGCGCTCTGAGAGAGACCTGGGGGGAAAAAACAAAACCTGAAAAAACCCACCAAGAACATTCCCGATAAATAACTCATGCCACCACAACATGAATCGCATAAAAAATAAAATAAAAGACCATCACACTTACCTGAGGTGGACATTACTGGCCTCACTGCTGCCGCTGCAGTTCGGTCCGCCCGCTTTCACAGGAGGGCACTTAACGGAGCGCTAAGGGTCGGGCAGCAGCCAAATATCGAGCCGGTGTCGCAACCAGGGATATTGCACTCCGGCTCATCACTTCCGGACGGTAATGCTCCGCGCCCCGTCGAAACTAGCAACGAATGTCCCAGTGGGTACTGGAAGCTGGCCACCCACCCGGAAGTGCTTACCGCCGCCCCACCAGGGCACTAACAAGTATGGTAGAAGATTGAAAATCCAGCCCTAGAAATATATTGGGTTTGATTCCTAATCTGCGCTGTGTTAGCTGATCTTGGCTCAGCTGCCTGAGGAGATGCCACATGTAGCTTCCCCATTGTGAGGTGACTCTATGCTACAAGTGACCTCTGCATCATTAGATTACTCAATACCCAGGATCTCCTGGACGATCAAGCAGAGACCACAGTTATCCTAGTAACCCCTTTAATGGCCAAGAACTATCTGACTATTGGACCTTTTCATTCTGCACATTGTTCACCCCTTCCAGATCCTGAAAAGAAAACATGATCAAGAGCCAAGTGTGGCAGCAGGTGATGGCCTGGCTCACTGCGGACCAAACCTAACCAAAAACTGGTAGACACTTCATTAATATCTTGAAAAATTTGCATCCTAAAGCCTAGAATATTAATGAGATGTATATAGTGAAATCAGAATTGAGATTATAACGCATTAGGATGTGATAACTCAGCTACTCTGAGTTACAATTGCTACAGTCCCCAGGTCTGTTAATCAGCTGCCTCAGTGTTCACGTAAAAGTTATCACCAACAATTCATAGCTCATTACCTGTCTTTTACAAGGAATTAACAGCATTTGAGTCTTGTGCTTAGTAAATGTCTATCAGATCTGTATAAGTATACAGGTTATTGTGAGCTTAAACCACCAGCGCTGTCTCCGGAAGATCCTGCAAATCCACTGGGAGGACAGACGCACCAACATCAGCGTTCTCACTCAGGTCAACATCCCTAGCATCGAAACACTGACCACACTCGACCAGCTCCGTTGGGCAGGCCACATCATCCACATGCCCGACACAAGACTCCCGAAGCAAGTGCTCTACTCGGCACTCCTACATGGCAAGCGAGCCCCAGGTGGGCAGAGGAAACGCTTCAAGGGCACCCTCAAAGCCTCCTTGATAAAGTGTAACATCCCTACCGGTACCTGGAAGTCCCTGGCCAAAGACCGCCCAAAGTGGAGGACGCTGAGCACCTCGAGTCTCATCGCCGAGAGCATGCAGAAGCCAAGCACAGGCAAAGGAAGGAGCGTGCGGCAAACCAGACTCCCCACCCACCCTTTCCTTCAACCACTGTCTGTCCCACCTGTTACAGAGACTGTAATTCCCATATTGGATTGTACAGCCACCTGAAAACTCACTTTTAGAGTGGAAGCAAGTCTTCCTCGATTTCGAGGGGCTGCCTATGATGATGATGAAATATTTTATATTAAGTCTATCACTCAGTGTGCTCTTAACACAACGCCCAAGGTCAATGAACTTCATGCTTGGTTGGCAATCAGATTGGACAGTCACAAGACCACGTTTGACATTTTTTCTTGGAGTGCTTAAGTTTCACGTGCCAGCCAACAGTTTGCCTCCTCTGCTGAAAGAAAGTAGCAGTTCGTTGATGTCCGGGAGCTTTGATCTTCTGTCTAGATGGGCCGCCCACCGCACAATTACCAGCCGGTTAATCTTGTCTAAATTGATCATAAATAGGATTAATGAACGGGGTTAGAGAGGGTGTCTCTTCCTGTATAATTCCCAGGCAATGTTAACAGCACCTTTCAGTCATGCTACGACCATGTCCTGGGCCAGTAAGCAAAGGGTTTCTCCTGACACTGGAGCTACATACCTGGATTGGAGATAGCGGTCTTTATTTGCGCGTGCCGCACCTCAAGGTGGCCTCAGCATTTAGGTCAAAGATTGCTGCCTCAATATTTGATACTCATTTTGTATCATTCATTTGTAATAGGGACATAAGAATAGGAGAAGTTCATTCAGCCCTTTGAGCCTGCCCTGCCATTTTGTGCCTCAGAACAGTTCTTTGTCATTTTAATCTCGATTTCCCTCCTTTTCTTAAGAGGGTAAATTTCTTTATCCCACATTCATCGGGATACCTCAGTCAAAAGGAGAATGGGCCATAGATAAAAGAAAGAAAAGAAAGAAAGATTTGGATTTATATAGTGTCTTTCATGACCACCGGACATCTCAAAGCGCTTTACAGCCAGTGTACATTTGGAGTGCAGTCACTGTTGTAATGTAGGAAGCGTGGCAGCCAATTTGTGCCCAAGCAAGCTCCCACAAACAGCAATGTGGTAATGACCAGATAACCTGTTTTTTTTATTATGTTGATTGAGGGATAAATATTGTCCAGGACACTGGGGACAGATAACGCCCCTGCTCTTCTTCTAAATAGTGCCGTGGGATCTTTTACATCCACTTGAGAGAGCAGATGGGACCTCAGTTTAACGTCTTATCTGAAAGGTTGTAACATGTAGCCCCCAATTGTTTGACCTATCTCTATCCCTTAACACCATTACTTCCCAAATTCATATCTCTCTCCCTTTTAAACACCCCAGTTTATTTTGGATCTCTGGCCTTCTCTGCCAGTGTGTTCTTCATTGTCAAACCCCTGTGTGAAGTTCACCATTCATTTTCTATGTTCTACCTTCTTTTATGTCCCCTTCTTAAATAACTGCTGCTTCCTCAGAATGAGATACTTATGAACAACAGAGGAGAGAGGGGCACAGGTTGTAAAGCACCGATGAATGTGAGGTAAAGAATATTTTAAAGGGATAGAGTTCCACATGTTTTGCCACCCCCCCTCCCTTCCCCCTACCATTCCATTGTAGAATATTCAATTGTAAGTGGAAACAAAGTTATATTTAAAACCTAGAAGGCCGTATCTATACTCTGAAATTCACAATTAGCAACTAGGACGGGAAGAGGTTGTATATGTCCAGCACTGTGTTACATCCAGACACATATTCAAACACCCAGTGGATGATTAACAAACAGTTCAAGTAGGAACCGGAATGAAGATCTTAGATGTCAGAAATGGACATCCTGTCAATATAATTAATAGTTGGTGTTATGGGCTGACCTGATAGAGGTCTTCAAGATTATGAAGAGTTATGATAAGGTAATTGGTAATCCATTGGCAATCACAAATTTAAGATACCGGTAACTGAAAAGAGAATTGGAAAGGAGGTTAAAAAATGTTTTTTACCTAGAGAGTGGTTAGACACCTCAAGTCGCTGGAGAAATACCACCAACGATGTCTCCGCAAGGTCTTACAAATCTTCTGGGAGGGCAGACACACCAACGTTGGCGTCCTCGACCAGGCCAACATCCCCAGCATTGAAGCACTGACCACATTTGATCAGCTCCGCTGGGCAGGCCACATAGTTCGCATGCCAGACACAAGACTCCCAAAGCAAGCGCTCTACTCGGAACTCCTTCACGGCAAACGAGCCAAAGGTGGGCAGCGGAAACGTTACAAGGACACCCTCAAAGCCTCCCTGATAAAGTGCAACATCCCCACTGATAACTGTGAGTCCCTGGCCAAAGACTGCCTTAAGTGGAGGAAGTGCATCCGGGAGGGCGCTGAGCACCTTGAGTCTCGTTGCCGAGAGCATGCAACGGAAAGAGCGTGCAGCAAACCAGTCCCACCCACCCCTTCCCTCAACGGCTGTCTGTCCCACCTGTGACAGAGACTGTGGTTCTCGTATTGGACTGTTCAGTCACCTAAGAACTCATGTTAAGAGTGGAAGCAAGTCTTCCTCAATTCCGAGGGACTGCCTATGATGATGATGATGATGGGTTACCATGTGGAATTCTCTGCCAGAAACCATTACTGAAGTAGAATCCATAAATTATTTTCTAAAGGGAATGATACTTTTGTTTGAAAATGAGGGATATTAAAGTTTATGGGAGCGAAGACGAGACTGGTGTATTCGACTAAGTTCCTAATGCGGAGAGAAATGGCAGCATAAAGTTGATGGGCCGAAGGGCCTCTCTGTGCTGTTACATTCTGTAATTCTTTGTACCCTCAACCAGATGTCACCAGCATATTTTGGTAAATACTGTATTGTATTTACAAAGCATGCTAGAGAATATCATAGGCAGCTCAGCAATATTCCAATAATATTTTCTCGGTCTTGAAATCTTAGCTCAGATCTCCCACTTGGTCAAAAGGCCATTGGTAGTGTGACAAAAAGAACACTTCCACGACCAGTGAGGTGACCTGGCCATTTCTCTGGGGTCAGAGTCATTTGAATAATTTTGGTGGGTCACTGGAAATGTTCCCTCTAATTTAATTTTGGGTGCGTGGCCCCTTTAAATGACTACGCGTCACATTCAAATTTTCGCGCTTGCCTTTTTTGCATTTAAAAGCTGGTGAGCGGCCTGTGCAGGACCACTAGTCTGCTGCGCAGCCACACAGCTTAACAGGAACATTGATCGCAGACGAAGGCCAGGTGCAGAGAGAACCAGCCTTGAAGGGCTACCGCTGCATAACATGATTGGGCCTAAAAGCCATCTGGCAAATTTATTTAAAAAAACAGCGTCTAAACCTAAGCAACGGATTGCTTGGTGATTGATTCTATAGACATTTCAGTATTTAACATTGAAATGTCCCCGCACCATCACCTCCAATGTCATGGCAACGCTGAGCACCAGGGACAGGCATGGATTTCTTGCACTCATTGTTGCTTTGCTACAAATGATGGAAAATATGTCAGATGACGTATTTCCGCCATTTGTCCATCTTTACAACACATCCACCCATGGTGTATGAAGCCTCTCATCTCCGGCAGGAAATTGCACAGACATTAAAGTAGGCGGAACAGAGCCCTGACCCATTTCACCTCCCGAGCCCGTAACAATTCTGTCAAAAAGTCAGCAACCAAAGGACAGAAAATCTGAGCCTTTACATCGATAGACAAAAAAATTAAGATACGTACCAGGTGGAAAAGAATCAATCCCAACTTGATTGGTTTCTTTGGCTGAAATGGGTTGAACTATATTGGCCATAAAGGAGCTATCTTTGGTAGAAACTGTTTCAATTTCCAATGGTTCTGATCTCATTTTGGGAATCAGTACAGGGTGGGTTGACCCAAAAAATTTGATCACAGTGGCTTGATCCACTTTTTTTCGGGATATGAGTCTGGCTTCAAAGAAATTCTCGCTTCGCTTAGGCTGCCCGTTTGGAGCTCAGAGTGGACCAAACAAAGCTCAAAACCGTGCAGGTAACACCAATGGAATATTTCCGCTCTCTCTTAGATGGAAGATGATAGATCAGCCATGCAAGGAGAGAAGAAAGAAATTGAGAAGGCGAAGGCTAACATCCACGATGTGTTAGTCCGTGTGGAGCAGGAGAAGATGGAGCTCGACACGGAGAAACACGGACTAGACCAATCTCTGCAGATTGTAGAGGAGAGTCGGGAACAGTTGGAACACGATATGTTGATCCTGCAACAGGAGCGAGGTCAGCTTCAGGACCAGCTCAGGCAGGTATGGGAGAATGAACTGGACGATAAGGTAAACTGCAGGAGCAAAACCTCTCATTGTTAAATTCAGAAAATCTGTTTGTTCTGTTTCTTTTGGTGGGGGGAAGGGTAGCGGCAGGATGGTGGAGATAGTCAGTGGGAACAGTGCGAAAAAGGTGGTGATTTATCTGTAAAAAAAGCAACACTGAAATAGGTGACAACAACTGAGACAGTCTGAGATAATCCATGTGCCTCCTGTCAGAGAAGCATGTGAACTTGAGATCTGTTTCAAAAGCCATGGTTTTGATGTCAGATTTACATCTTTGAAATTTCTGGTCAGGCCATTGAAGAACTACCCTGATCAATTTCAACAGGGGAGTGATAATCCTACAGCTGGAGATTTGCTGCTCAAACCCTCATCCAGACCTTTGTTACCTCTAGACTTGACTGTTCCAATGCTCTCATGGCCGGCCCCCATCTTCCACCCTACATAAACTTGAGCACATTACATTCAAAACTCTGCGGCCCGTTCACCCATCATCCCTGTGCTCGCTGACCTACACTGGCTCGCGGTCCGGCAATACTTCGATTTTAAAATGATCACCCTTGTTTTCAAATCCCTCCATTGCCCCGCCCCTCCCTCTCTCTGTAACCCCCTCCAGCCCTGCAATCCTCCGAGATATCTGCGCTCCTCCAATTCTAGCCTCTTGTGCATCGCTGATTTTAATCGCTCCAGTACTGGCAGCCTTGCCTTCAGCTGCCTAGGCCCTGAGCTCGGGAATTCTCTCCTTAAACTTCTGCACCTCACTCTCCTCCTTTAAGACAATCCTTAAAACCTACCTCTCATCTATCCTAATATCTCCTTATGTGACGGGGTGTCAACTTTTGTCTGATAACGCTTCTATGAAGCGGCTTGGGACGTTTTACTACATCAAAGGCCCTATATAAATACAAGTAGCTGTTGTTGAGGGCATGGGGGATTCAGATGGTGAGGGTCCAACTTACGATTGTCCATTGGCTTTGTAAAGGCAACTATAAATTCAGATGGCCTCCCCTTTTAATTTACAAACCAATCACCTTTGCTGAGGTAAAAAGGAAACTTGTAAACATTGGGCATCTGACCAAAAACAGAAAATGCTGTAAACTCACAGCTTCTGAGGGCGGGACAGGTTGACTCTCAGCGGTGACCTCTCGTCAGTTCTAGTGTCAGATCCCACCCGAAATGCTAAGCTGTCTTCCCCTTCCGAGGCTAACCGGACCTCTGTACCTTTCCGGCACTTACTGTTGTTTGTTTTAAATGTTGTGCCCTGACTCTGTCCCGTGCAGGTGAACCGGCAGAAGCAGGCTCTGAGCGAGCAGCTAGCCCAGGCACAGCGAGACACGGAGCTTCAGAGCGAGGGATTCCTCCGAGCCGGCAAGGAGAAGGAGGAGCTGATGAAGGAGAAGGCCAGCCTGGTGGTGATGCTGACAGCTGCTGAGAGGGAGAGCAGGGCCCTGTCTGAGGAGGTAGCTGCTCTCAGGTAGGGGATTCCGCAAGTGTATGCTCATGGAAAGCATAGAAATTTACAGCACAGAAGGAGGCCATCGTGTCCGTGCCGGCCGACAAAGGACTATCCAGCCTAATTCCACTTTCCAGCTCTTGGTCCGTAGTCCTGTAGATTACAGCACTTCAAGTACTTTTTAAATGATATGAGAGTTTCTGCCTCTGTCACCCTTTCAGGCAGTGAGTTCCCAACCCTCACCACTCTCTGGGTGAAAAAAAGTTCCCCTCTAATCCTTCTACTAATTACTGTAAATCTATACCCCCTAATTATTGACCTCTCTGCAAAGGGAAATAGGTCCTTCCTATCCATTCTATCTCGGCCCCTCATAATTTTATACACCTCAATAAGGTCTCACCTCAGCCTCCTCTGTTCCAAAGAAAACAACCTGAGCCTAAACAATCTTTCCTCATAGTTAATGCTATATTTAAACTTTTCATTTGCGGTGAATGTTGAACAAAATTGCGGTCTGTTGCAGTGACACCATACGTTGAATATAACCCTTTGCCCTGGCTGATTGACCTGTGGATCATATGAAGGAAGGTTTTTCTGTCAATGCCATTTTACAGCAGTATTCCGGTGGGTGAAAGCAGATGGAGTAAATGCCTGTTATGCCAGATCCCCATTATTAACGGTACTGAAATGAGGCGGCAATGAGGAACTGACGCTAACCATTGCATTTCATGTCATTGCTGCCTAAGTAACGTGGTGTAACTCACACCTGTGCACAACAGGCACCCAATGTTTCTAGACAATGAGAAATGAGGGAGTAACTTTCACTAACCACAGCAGGCACTTCTGTGGAGAGCGGAACCTGCCATGTCACCTCCCTTATTGCTGGAATTTTGGTCTATACACAGAGCCAGCTGTATGGGCCCAGCTTGGGATGCCTCTTTGCCTTTTAAGCTGTTGCAGATATTGTAATCTTGCTGCAGTACACATTCCCCCGTCCTTCCCGTCCACAGTGGTGAGCTCCCACACAGAGACAGCAACACTGCCTTCATTAAACAGACCCTGGAACATTTGTGGCCAGTGCCAGGCCACTAGGACGGGCACGAGCACCACCCTGCCACACTTGAACCAGCGATTGCACCAGAGAGGACAACCTGCACCAAAGTGCCGTAGTGGGGAACTGAGATAGGACGATAACCACAAAGTTTACCTGCTGATAGGTAAGTTCACTTACACCACATATGTGCCCAAGAGTCACATGATCTATTGGCAAAGATGAAGCATTCCATATCAAACCCCAGAACTTTGTGATCAGATTGAAGGGCAACCATGGATCAGTCCCGAGTGCTGTCTGGTATGTCGTTCCTACCTGTGTTGTTTGACTTTTCATCGTCACCCTGTGATATTTATTGCCTGTCAACCCATTACACTGATTTTTGTTCACGTTTTTATTTTGTTTTACTTTTCAGGGCGGATAAGGAAGCTTTAGAAACCAACCTGTTTGTAGCTCAGCAGCTCGTTGTACAGCTGGAGACCCGTAAGGAGCAGCTTGAAGCAGAGAACCAGACCATTCTGCTTGCTAAGGAGTCACTTCTAGGTTGTGTGTGTTTTTATATGTGTGTGTCAATTTTTATATGTAGTTGTGAGTGTGTGTGTGTGTGTGTGTGTGTGTGTGTGTGTGTTTTAATGTGTGTGTATGTGTGTTTGTGTATGCACCTGTACAGTATCACGTCTTTAAGCTTACTCCAGGTATGGTTAAGAGAAGCCAGAATAACCTTATTCTTTGCATTCCACAGTCTGAGACCAGATCAGATTCAGTACATATTTAGCTTCTCCCTCAATAATGTATTAAAAACATAAGAACATAAGAAATAGGAGCAGGCATAGGCCATACGGCCCCTTGAGCCTGCTCCGCCATTCAATAAGATCATGGCTGATCATCGACCTCAACTCCACTTTCCCGCTCGATCTCCATATCCCTTGATTCCCCTAGATTCCAAAAATCTATCTAACCCAGCCTTGATTGTATTCAGAGATTCAACATCCACAGTCCTCTGGGGCAGAGAATTCCATTCACAAACCTCTGAGAGAATAAATTCCTCCTCATCTCTGTCTTAAATGGCCTCCCCTTACCCAGAGACTGTGCCCCCTAGTTCGAGACTCTCCAGCCAGGGGAACAACCTCTCAGCATCTACCCTGTATTGTACCAACTCAGGGCCACCTACCCCATTGCACACAACAAAATTACACCTTAGCCGACTGACACCTATCTACTGCACCCAACTACGCTGCACCATCAGCTGAGTAACACTTAGCGTGCTGTACAGAAGGTTGTGGGGTTTTTTTAAACGGAATACGAAGAGGCTAGGAAAGAAATTTAAAAAAACAATTAGGAAAAGCAATGAGGAACTACGAAATTAAATTATCAAGGAATATAAAAAGGAATGGTAAAGTATTCTACAGACACACAAGTAACAAAACAAAAATCAGCACAAGGATTGAGCCACAAAGGGATGCACAAGATAAAGTCACAGGTAATGACAGCAAAATGGCAGAAATAATGCAAGTTATTTTACCTCAGTATTTACCAGGGAGACTAACATGGTGGACATGACAGAAGAAGAGATCAAAACAGATATTCAAGACATTTTAGATAGAAACAACCGATAAGCTACTCAAACTTAAAGAGGATGGATTTCACCCATGCATATTAAAAGAACTTAGGGAAGAGATAGCAGAGGCACTATTACATATATATATATAACTAATTAGAATAGAGAGCAGTGCCAGAGGACTAGTGGACAGCTAATATGATTCCTGTGAGGTAGTGCATTTTAGTAGGAAGAATAAGAAGTCACATACTCCTTGGGGTAGAGGAGCAAAGAAATCTAGGGATACATGTTCATAAATCACTAACAGTAGCGAAGCAGGTTAATAAGGCCATAAAAAGGCAAACCAAACACTGAGGTTCGTTTCCAGAGGGATACAATTGAAAAGCAGAGAAGTTATGTTAAACTTGTATGGAACCTTGGTTAGACCACACTTGGAGTACTGTAAACAGTTCCGGTCTCCATGTTATAAGAATAATATAGAGGCGCTGGAGAAGTTGCAAAAATAATCCACAAGGATGATACCAGAACTGAGATGATATACTTATCAGAAAAGGCTGAACAGACTGGGCTTCTTTTCTGCAGAAAAGAGAAGGCTGAGGGATGATCTGATCAAGGTCTTTGATAATGAAAGGGTTTGATAGGGTAGACGTAGAAAAAATGTTTCCACTTGTGGGGAGTCAAAAACTAAAGGTCATAAGTATAAGAGAGTCACTAATAAATCCAATAAGGAATTCAGGAGAAACTTCTTTATCCAAAGAATGGTAAGAATGTGGAAAGCACTATCACAAGCTATAGTTCAGGCAAATGGTATTGATGCATTTAAGGGGAAACTAAATAAGGGGTTATGGAGAAGTGGAGCTGAGTCCATGATCGGATCAGCCATGATCGTATTAAATGGCGGAGCAGGCTCGAGGGGCCGTAGGGCCTAATCCTGTTCCTATTTCTTATGTTCTTAGTGAGAAAGAAAAAGAAGGAGATGCTGATGGGGTTAAATGAAGTGGGTTTGGAGGAGGCTCGTGTGAGCATAAATGCCGGCATAGAACAGTTGGGCCGAATGGCCTATTTCTGTGTTGCAGACTCGATGTAACTCGATGTAAGTCCCACTCCAGAGACTTGAGTGCAAAATTTAGGCTGACACATCAGTGCAGTATTGAGGGAATGCTGCACTGTCAGAGGTGCCGTCTTTCAGCTAAGATGTTAAATTGAGGTCCCATTTGCCTCGCAGGTGGATGTAAAAGACCCTGAAGAGCAGGGAGGGTTCTCCCTGGTCAGCTTGTGAATATTTAATCCCCAAACAATGTCAGTAAAATTGATTATTTGGTCATTTTCACATTGCTGTTTGTGGGACCTTCGTGTGCGCAAATTAGCTGCCATGTTTCCCCACATTACAACAATAACTACACTTCAAAAAATACTTAATCAACTGTAAAGCACTATGGAACATCCTGAGGTCATGAAAGCACTATGATGATGCAAATTCTTCCTTTTCTTCCTCGTGGATTACACCCAGATACACTGCAACTCCAGATGAGTGACATCTACCCTTTTTCACCCAGATGCACTGCACCCTAAGTCTAGTGACACCTACCCTACTGCACCCAGATACACTGCACTCTCAGCTTAGTGTTAACCCTGTCAAATGTTTTATCTCATAATACTCCTGTGAAGCGCCTTGAGACATTTCACTACGTTAAAGATGCAGTAAAGAGACTCGAGGGATATGGGGATCGGGCAGGAAAGTGGAGCTGATGTCGATGATCAGCCATGATCTTATTAAATGGTGGAGCAGGCTCGATGGACCATAGGGCCTACTCCTGCTCCTATGTTCTAACATAAATACAAGTTGTTGTTGTAGTGACACCAACGTCAGGGATTATGGAGTGTCCTTCTCAAATTCTGCTGCCCTCAAAAGTTTGTCACCATCCTCCGCCTGCTTCTCGGTGACATGCAAGCTGTAATCCTGACCAACGGATCCACACAGATCCAATATACGTGCGAACCAGGGTCAAGCAAGGCTGTGTCATCGCACCAACTCTCTTCTCGATCTTCCTTGATGCAATGCTCCATCTCACCCCTCGGTAAGCTCCCCGCTGGAGTGGAGCTAATCTACAGAACAAACGGGAAATTCTTCAAACTCCGACATTTCCAGTTTAGATCCAAGGTCATCCCACCCTCTGTCATTGAATTACAGTATACAAACAACGCTTGCATTTGCACACACTCAGAGGTCGAACTCCAAACCATCGTCAACACCTCAACGAAGTGTACGAGAGTATGGGCCTTACATTATACATCCGTATGACAAAGGTTCTCTACCAACCTGTCCCTGCCAGACAGTACTGATCCCCGATTATCAAGATCCATAACAAGGCCTTGGACAATGTGGGCCATTTTCCATACCTTGGGGGCCTACTGTCAACAAGGTCAGACGTCGATGACGAAGTCCAACACCGCTTTCAGTGTGCCAGTGCAGCCTTCGGTCGCCTGAGGAAGAGAGTGTTTGAAGACCAGGATCTCAAACCTGGCACCAAGCTCATGGTCTACAGAGCAGTGATGATACCCACCCTCCTATGTTCAGCAGGCACCTCAGAACACTGGAGAAGTACCACCAACTCTGCCTCCACAAGATCCTGCAAATCCATTGGCAGGATAGTCGCACCAACGTCCGTGTTCTCGCTCAGGCTAACATCCCTAGCATCGAAGCATTGACCACGCTCGATCAGCTCCGATGGACGAGCCACTTCGTCCGCATGCCCGATATTAGACTCCAAAAACAAGCGCTCTACTCAGAGCTCTGACTCCGGGGGACTGCCTAAGAAGAGAAGACCCTATTGCACCAGGCAGAGGAAATGCTTCAAGGACACCCTCAAAGCCTCCTTGAAAAAGTGAGACATCCTCATCGATACCTGGGAATCCCTGGCTTAAGATCGCTCAAAGTGGAGGAGAAGAATCCAGGAAGGCACCGAACACTTTTAGTCTCTTTGCCGGGAGCACACGGAAGCCAAGCACAAACAGCGGAAGGAGCATATGACAACCCAAGCACCCCACCCACCCGTCCCTCCAACCACCACCTGCATCACCTGTGACAGAGACTGTAGATCCTGCATTGGTCTTATCAGTCACCTTAGAACTCATATTAGTGTGGAAGCAAGTCAACCTCGACTCCGGGGGACTGCCTAAGAAGAGAAGACCCTATTGCACCCAGATACACTGCACTCTCAACTTAGTGACACCTTCCTTACTGCATCCAGATAGACTGCACTTGTGTCAGAAATCCAGGATTGTTATAGAATTGTGCTTGGGCATGTCTGAAGTTTATTGTTTCAGTGAAATGACTGCAGTCCTTTTGTATATTCCAGCGGAGGTTGAACTTGCCCGTAAGGAGATGGAGTTGCAGTTAATAAACATTGAACGAGACAAAGAGCTATTGCAACAGAAACTGGGTCAGGTGGAGCAGGAGGCCCAGATCTCAATGAAAAATGAACAACTGGTCCACAAGGAGGACGTTGAACGGCTACAGAGAGAAAAGGTATGTAGCAATTGGGCCACAATGATTTGATGAAGAAGTGTCAGTAGAAATTTCAGGTTTTCCATTCATGTTAAAACAAAGCCCATACATAATCTACCCCATCATAGACTCTATGTACCCATTTAATCTCCTTCCACAGCCCAGGTGCTATCAACCCTATCATGGACCCTGCCACACATTTAATTTCCTGAGTGAAGATTTTGTAATAATGTTCCCCCATTCCCAAAGGTAAGTGAGCAAGTAGAATTGTGTGTTGGGGCTTCGTGGCAACTGAATACGATTGATCCCCAGTTACCATAAAACGTACCTGTGCACCATCAGTCTGAAACAGGGCGTGAAACTGTTCCACTCAGGATATTAGAAAAAGATGAATTTTCGGTTGGAGACTCCTTAGGGCGCTAATGGCGGCGGGATGGTAAATTTTGCGCCAGGAAATGTTTTGCGACGGCAGCCAACAAATTCGGTTGCTGCACCCTGAGAATGGAGTGGAGTGCTAAGGGAGGCATTCCACACCTCTCTTAGGGCATTGGGCCAGGTGAGCAACTGAAAAGCATTTGCTAAAGAGTCGGATTCAGAGCGTCCTAAAAGAGACCACCCTGGAAAACAAAAATGAATTTGTTGCATGAAAAGACTGGCTTTGGTTAAGTTTGTAATGTGGAGATAATACAGGTCACACAGTGAAACCTGATACTTTTCAACTGGCATAAACTGCAATCTGTGTCCGCAGGATAGCCTGCGCCTTGAGCTGACGGAAGAGAAGGACGAGGCAGTCCAACGCCTTCAGCAGGAACGTGAAGACCTAGTCACCCGCTTCGAGGAAGAGAAAGAGGAGCTAAATGAAGAAATCCTCGGTTTACAAAAAGAGCGGGATGAGAGTCTGATCCAGTCAGAGAGCAAGAAACAGCAGGTAAAGACAAAGTTTTGTTTCTTTCAGGATCGTAATGCAAACTACAAGATACTCCATTGGGATTAGATTCATCATCATTATAGGCTTATGGGGTTATACAACACACAATACGTGGGGAAACCCCATGGGATTGAAGTGATAGGACTATATTACTCTACAAAGGATATTGAAGTGATGCTACACACATTACATAGAGGATAGTAAACACATTTGGAGGGTTAAAGGAGAGAAGGCCACATATTTCCACATAGTAAAAGAGGATAATTAGGAAGGAGTCGCCCTGGCTGCTTGTTTAATGACAGTTGGCTGCAGATGGCGTTGGCAGCGTCCTGGTAGCTACCTTCTGCCAGCTTGCTCAGTCACTGAATAGAAGGTAGCGGATTGATCGGGGAGCTTCCAAGAACTGAACCCAAATAAACATTCTAAATAAAGTACCCTCCGGATAGCTAAAGCATCCGACGAACACTCGGCTCCTGAACTACACCTGCTTGTTTGCTGGTGGTCATCTCTGTAACAAAGCAACTCCATGTGTGTGCCGGTGGATATTATTTAATTGAGCCCACTGCTGCACTTATCTGACCCCAGACAAAATAATTCGGAACCAAGCCTGCAGTTTCCATTGTAAATATAACACTTTAATTCCAGTTTAATTTAATCGCCTGTCAGATGATTCCGGCTCTGGTGTGAATTGTTTTTTTTTGTTCTTGGCAGTGCCCCTTAAAGGACTATTTCTCAGGCCGAGAAATTGGGGATCGCCTCGTTTGGGGCAGTAACACTCAGGAGGCGTGAGACTTAGCGCCAGACGCCGAAGTCTAGGCCCCTTGTGATAAATTTAAGTTACTGCCCCTGGAAGGAAGTGGAGCTCTGAATCAAGCGCTCCACTTCCTCCCTGGGGTGATAAGGGGCGCACGCCTCAACATCGCTGCGCACTGGGCCGCGTAGTGCTGCCGTGTCCGAGGGGCTCTTCCCTCAATTAAAGGGAAGGGCCCAAGCTGTTGTCTCTGTATACGAAGAACTCACCTATCTGGACCACCAGAGAGCGGGGTGCTGCGGGATCAAGCAGAGTGCCGGGCTGAGTGATCGCGGCACCGACCCCGCGACCAAAGCACGACCGGAGCGCCAAGGAAAACGGCACAGTTTTGTTTCAGCAGCCAACCACCTCCCCTTTAAATTTCTCCCCCGTAGCAGCCGGCCACCCTGCAGTACGTGTCCCCTGAAGCAATCGCTGTTATCACCTGGCGCAACTTCAGGGGCTAAAACGCAATTTAGGGTCCGGGGCGCTTGCAGGGCAATGCGCATGGTGATGACATCACGATTGGGGTGCAACGCCGCAGCATTGCCGCTCAACTCCCGCTGAATTTAGCGGGAGCCCTTAGCGGCGCTGCGCCCGGTCACATAGTGATTCGTGCCCCATCAACGGGAGGTGCAAATGCATCCAATTTCTCCCCTTAGGCTGAGAAATTCGGCTCTGTAACACACGTTTTTTTGGCGCTAAGGATGTTTTATGCCCAAAATGGTGTCCGTGCCGTGTGCGCACACTTCTGGTGTGGGCCAAGCCGGACGCCAATTTGGTGATGTTGCCGGTGCGTGCGCTGGTGACCGTTGCACATCAGCCACCACATGGGCTTGACAGAGCTAGGTCTTTATCCAGTGGCAAGGATTAACCAGGATAACTGGAGACCTGCTCTGCTGCATGGACCTAGTGTGCACACATATCGCAGTGTGGGCAGGTCCGTGCTGTCCCCTGGGCCCTCGGCTCTTCTGGGCCCCGTACCCTCATTTGCTGCACCTCTGCCACGATGTTCCAGGGCTCGGCGCTCCATCTCTATTTATAGTCCAGACCTGTGGTGGTGTTCTCACACAGGTCAGAGCGGCCCACGATGTTCCAGGGCCCGCGCTCCAGCTCTATGTATAGCCCGAACCTGCGGTGGTGTTCTCACACAGGTCGGGGCGGCCCATGATGTTCCAGGGCCCGCGCTCCAGCTCTATTTATAGTCCAGACCTGTGGTGGTGTTCTCACACAGGGCGGGGCAGCCCACGATGCTACCACAGTGCTATCACAGTGGCTCAAGCATGGCTGGTGGAAGGATGCTGACGTTTAGTGGGGGAGACTGCAAATGGACTTGCAGGATGACCTCGAGCATCCCTGGGCCGAGACGGCCCAGCTTCAGACTGCACCACCTTGGCATGGACGGCAGCAGTCTGAGCTGGCTGGCTGACAGACAACGGCAAGGGCACTGGTGGAGTGGCAGCGGTGGGAGGACGAATGCTGTCATCCTGAGAGAGAACAGCAGATTTGTGCTCCATGGAACCGATGCTACTCCCATGGCAGTGCCTGAGCAAACCTAGTAATATTTTGGAGGACAGTTCGCTGGACTGTTGTGACACTCTGAAAGCCCCTTTCAACACTGTTAACTGCAGCCCTGATGGCAGCAGTCTGTGCTTGCGTGGTGTAATGTATGCACTTGTGAGTATGCTGATAGGTAAGTGATTGGCTGGTGATTGGTGAGTAGTTTTTCTTTTTTCTCTTCTAAAACAGTGAGTAAACTTTAGCATTGTTGTTGCCTATCTAAGGGTTAATTCATGGCAGGAGAGCTCGGACACGTGATATGCTCCTCCTGTACCATGTGGGAACTCAGGGACGCCTCCAGTATCCCTGACGACTACGTGTGCGGGAAGTGTATCCGCCTCCAGCTCCTGACAGACCGCGTTGCGGAGTTGGAGCTGAGGGTGGATTCACTCTGGAGCATCCACGATGCTGAGAATGACGTGAATAGCACGTTTAGTGAGTTGGTCATACCGCAGGTGAAGGGTCCACAGCCAGCTAGGGAATGGAAGACCAGCAGGAAGAGCAGTGCAAGGAAGGTAGTGCAGGGGTCCCCTGCGGTCATCCCCCTGCAAAACAGATACACCGTTTTGAGTACTGTTGAGGGGGATGACTCATCAGGTGAGGGCAGCAGCAGGCAAGTTCATGGCACCGTGGCTGGCTCTGCTGCACAGGAGGGCAGCAAAAAGAGTGGGAGAGCGATAGTGATAGGGGATTCGATTGTAAGGGGAATAGATAGGCGTTTCTGCGGCCGCAACCAAGACTCCAGGATGGTATGTTGCCTCCCTGGTGCAAGGGTCAAGGATGTCGCGGAGCGGGTGCAGGACATTCTAAAAAGGGAGGGTGAACAGCCAGCTGTCGTCGTGCACATTGGTACCAACGATATAGGTAAAAAAAAAGGGATGAGGTCCTACGAGATGAATTTAAGGAGCTAGGAGCAAAATTAAAAAGTAGGACCTCAAAAGTAGTAATCTCAGGATTGCTACCAGTGCCACGTGCTAGTCAGAGTAGGAATCACAGGATAGCTCAGATGAATACGTGGCTTGAGCAGTGGTGCAGCAGGGAGGGATTCAAATTCCTGGGGCATTGGAACCGGTTCTGGGGGAGGTGGGCCAGTACAAACCGGACAGTCTGCACCTAGGCAGGACCGGAACCAATGGCCTAGGGGGAGTGTTTGCTAGTGCTGTTGGGGAGGAGTTAAACTAATGTGGCAGGGGGATGGGAACCAATGCACGGAGACAGAGGGAAATTGTGTTGGGGAAATTGATGGGATTGAAGGCCGATAAATCCCCAGGGCCTGATGGACTGCATCCCAGAGTACTTAAGGAGGTGGTCTTGGAAATAGCGGATGCATTGACAGTCATTTTCCAACATTCCATTGACTCTGGATCAGTTCCTATGGAGTGGAGGGTAGCCAATGTAACCCCACTTTTTAAAAAAGGAGGGAGAGAGAAAACAGGGAATTATAGACTGGTCAGCCTGACCTCAGTAGTGGGTAAAATGATGGAATCAATTATTAAGGATGTCATAGCAGTGCATCTGGAAAATGGTGACATGATAGGTCCAAGTCAGCATGGATTTGTGAAAAGGAAATCATGCTTGACAAATCTTCTGGAATTTTTTGAGGATGTTTCCAGTAAAGTGGACAAAGGAGAACCAGCTGATGTGGTATATTTGGACTTTCAGAAGGCTTTCGACAAGGTCCCACACAAGAGATTAATGTGCAAAGTTAAAGCACATGGGATTGGGGGTAGTGTGCTGACGTGGATTGAGAACTGGTTGTCAGACAGGAAGCAAAGAGTAGGAGTAAACGGGTACTTTTCAGAATGGCAGGCAGTGACTAGTGGGGTGCCGCAAGGTTCTGTGCTGGGGCCCCAGCTGTTTACATTGTACATTAATGATTTAGACGAGGGGATTAAATGCAGTATCTCCAAATTTGCGGATGACACTAAGTTGGGTGGCAGTGTGAGCTGCGAGGAGGATGCTATTAGGCTGCAGAGTGACTTGGATAGGTTAGGTGAGTGGGCAAATGCATGGCAGATGAAGTATAATGTGGATAAATGTGAGGTTATCCACTTTGGTGGTAAAAACAGAGAGACAGACTATTATCTGAATGGTGACAGAATAGGAAAAGGGAAGGTGCAACGAGACCTGGGTGTCATGGTACATCAGTCATTGAAGGTTAGCATGCAGGTACAGCAGGCGGTTAAGAAAGCAAATGGCATGTTGGCCTTCATAGCGAGGGGATTTGAATACAGGGGCAGGGAGGTGTTGCTACAGTTGTACAGGGCCTTGGTGAGGCCACACCTGGATTATTGTGTACAGTTTTGGTCTCCTAACTTGAGGAAGGACATTCTTGCTATTGAGGGAGTGCAGCGAAGATTCACCAGACTGATTCCCGGGATGGCGGGACTGACCTATCAAGAAAGACTGGATCAACTGGGCTTGTATTCACTGGAGTTCAGAAGAATGAGAGGGGACCTCATAGAAACGTTTAAAATTCAGACGGGTTTAGACAGGTTAGATGCAGGAAGAATGTTCCCAATGTTGGGGAAGTCCAGAACCAGGGGTCACAGTCTGAGGATAAGGGGTAAGCCATTTAGGACCGAGATGAGGAGAAACTTCTTCACCCAGAGAGTGGTGAACCTGTGGAATTCTCTACCACAGAAAGTAGTTGAGGCCAATTCAGTAAATATATTCAAAAGGGAGTTAGATGAAGTCCTTACTACTCGGGGGATCAAGGGTTATGGCGAGAAAGCAGTAAGGGGGTACTGAAGTTTCATGTTCAGCCATGAACTCATTGAATGGCGGTGCAGGCTAGAAGGGCTGAATGGCCTGCTCCTGCACCTATTTTCTATGTTTCTAAAAGCAAAAGACAGAAAGGAGATGAGTAAAAGTGGAGGGCAGAGAAACCCAAGGCAAAAAACAAAAAAGGGCCACTGAATATAAAGGGGCTGCAGGTGGGGTCAAAACTAAAAATCATGGATTAAAAACTAGTATTAAAACACTCTACCTAAACGCACGCAGCATTCGAAATAAAGTAAATGAGTTGATGGCACAAATCATTACAAATGGGTATGATTTGGTGGCCATTACAGAAATGTGGTTGCAGGGTGGCCAAGACTGGGAATTAATCATACAGGGGTATCTGACGATTCGGAAGGATAGACAAGAAGGGAAAGGAGGTGGGGTAGCTCTGTTAATAAAGGATGATATCATGGCAGGTGTGAGAGACGATATTGGCTCTAATGAACAAGGTGGAGATTAGAGATAGTAAGGGGAAAAAGTCACTGGTGGGCGTAGTTTATAGGCCCCCAAATAATAACTTCACGGTGGGGCGGGCAATAATCAAGGAAATAATGGAGGCATGTGAAAAAGGAACGGCAGTAATCATGGGGGATTTTAACCTACATATCGATTGGTCAACTCAAATCACACGGGGTAGCCTGGAGGAGGAATTCATAGAATGCATACGGGATTGTTTCTTAGAACAGTATGTTACAGAACCTACAAGGGAGCAAGCTATCTTAGATCTGGTCCTGTGTAATGAGACAGGAATAATAAACGATCTCCAAGTAAAAGATCCTCTCGGAATGAGTGACCACAGTATAGTTGAATTTGTAATACAGATTGAGGGTGAGGAAGTAGTGTCTAAAACGAGCATACTATGCTTAAACAAAGGGGACTACAGTGGGATGAGGGCAGAGTTGGCTAAAGTAGACTGGAAACACAGACTAAACGGTGGCACAATTGAGGAACAGTGGAGGACTTTTAAGGAGCTCTTTCATAGTGCTCAACAAAAATATATTCCAATGAAAAAGAAGGGTGGTAAGAGAAGGGATAACCAGCCGTGGATAACCAGGGAAATTAAGGAGCGTATCAAATTAAAAACCAATGCGTATAAGGTGGCCAAGGTTAGTGGGAAAATAGAAGATTGGGAAAATTTTAAACAACAGCAAAGAATGACTAAGAAAGCAATAAAGAAAGGAAAGATAGATTACGAAGGTGAACTTGCGCTCAACATAAAAACAGATAGTAAAAGCTTTTACAGATATATAAAACGGAAAAGAGTGACTAAAGTAAATGTTGGTCCCTTAGAAGATGAGAAGGGGGATTTAATAATGGGAAATGTGGAAATGGCTGAGACCTTAAACAATTATTTTGCTTCGGTCTTCACAGTGGAAGACACAGAAACCATGCCAGAAATTGCTGGTCACAGGAATGTGGGAAGGGAGGACCTTTAGACAATCACTATCACTAGGGGGGTAGTGATGGACAGGCTAATAGGACTCAAGGTAGACAAGTCCCCTGGTCCTGATGAAATGCATCCCAGGGTATTAAAAGAGATGGCGGAAGTTATAGCAGATGCATTCGTTATAATCTACCAAAATTCTCTGGACTCTGGGAAGGTACCAGCGGATTGGAAAGCAGCTAATGTAACGCCTCTGTTTAAAAAAGGGGGCAGACAAAAGGCAGGTAACTATAGGCCGGTTAGTTTAACATCTGTAGTGGGGAAAATGCTTGAAGCTATCATTAAGGAAGAAATAGCGGGACATCTAGATAGGAATAGTGCAATCAAGCAGACGCAACATGGATTCATGAAGGGGAAATCATGTTTAACTAATTTACTGGAATTATTTGAGGATATAACGAGCATGGTGGATAGAGGTGTACCGATGGATGTGGTGTTTTTAGATTTTCAAAAGGTATTCGATAAGGTGCCACACAAAAGGTTACTGCAGAAGATACTGCGGGGTCAGTGGAAATGTATTAGCATGGATAGAGAATTGGCTGGCTAACAGAAAACAGAGAGTCGGGATAAATGGTTCTTTTCGGGTTGGAAATCGGTGATTAGTGGTGTGCCACAGGGATCGGTGCTGGGACCACAACTGTTTACAATATACATAGATGACCTGGAAGAGGGGACAGAGTGCAGTGTAACAAAATTTGCAGATGACACAAAGATTAGTTGGAAAGCGAATTGTGTAGAGGACACAGAGAGGCTGCAAAGAGATTTAGATAGGTTAAGCGAATGGGCTAAGGTTTGGCAGATGGAATACAATGTCGGAAAGTGTGAGGTCATCCACCTTGGGAAAAAAAAAAGGGAATACTATTTGAATGGGGAGAAATTACAACATGCTACGGTGCAGAGGGACCTGGGGGTCCTTGTGCATGAATCCCAAAAAGTTAGTTTGCAGGTGCAGCAGGTAATCAGGAAGGCGGATGGAATGTTGGCCTTCATTGCGAGAGGGATGGAGTACAAAAGCAGGGAGGTCCTTCTGCAACTGTATAGGGTATTGGTGAGGCCACACCTGGAGTACTGCATGCAGTTTTGATCGCCTTACTTAAGGAAGGATATACTGGCTTTGGAGAGGGTACAGAGACGATTCACTAGGTTGATTCCGGAGATGAGGGGGTTACCTTATGATGATAAATTGAGTAGACTGGGTCTTTACTCGTTGGAGTTCAGAAGGATGAGGGGTGATCTTATAGAAACATTTAAAATAATGAAAGGGATAGACAAGATAGAGGCAGAGAGGTTGTTTCCACTGGTCGGGGAGACTAGAACTAGGGGGCACATCCTCAAAATACAGGGGAGCCAATTTAAAACTGAGTTGAGAAGGAATTTCTTCTCCCAGAGGGTTGTGAATCTGTGGAATTCTCTGCCCAAGGAAGCAGTTGAGGCTAGCTCATTGAATGTATTCAAGTCACAGATGGATAGATTTTTAACTAATAAGGGAATTAAGGGTTATAGGGAGCGGGCGGGTAAGTGGAGCTGGGTCCACGGCCAGATCAGCGTGATCTTATTGAATGGCGGAGCAGGCTCGAAGGGCTAGATGGCCTACTCCTGTTCCTAATTCTTATGTTCTTCTGTTCTTATGTTTGTAGAGCTATTGAGTTGTGAGTGGCTTAGCCAGTCACGTGATGTTAGAATCATAGAATCATAGAAATTTACAGCACGGAAGGACGTCATTTTTATTGTGTTCCGAACACAGATGAGGCTGCACACAGGGAGGTTAAAGTAACAGTGACCTCAATCTTTAATAAGACACTCCAGAGTGAGGAACAGGCCTTAGGGGCCGGCTTATATACAGTGCTCCCAAGGGATGCTGGGATCCCTTGGGACTTCAGGGGATGAGCTCCCTGGTGGCGGAACATGGGAGTGCATGCTTTACAGATACACAACATCACTCCCCCGCAAAGTCAAAGTGCAAACTATTTACAAGGTGAGGCATTCTTTCCCTGGTGGACCGCCTCGGTATAAATGTCTGTTCTGGTGTGTTGGCTGTGCCCTCGCTGGGCTGGCGTGTTGTTGGCCCTGCAGGGCTGTTGGGCGTGATGGATTCGATTTCCTGGTCCGGCGTGGTGTCGTTGATCCTTTGGGTGTGTGTTGTGGACTCGAAAAAGGTGGTGTCTGCTGTGGGTTGTCCTGGGCCATCTGTGAACCGCAGCCTCATTTGGTCCAGGTGCTTTCTGCAATTTTATCCATTGTCTAGTTTGACTACAAACACCCTATTCCCTAATTTAGCTATCACCGTACCCGCGATCCACTTGGGACCATGTCCATAGTTTCGCACATACACAGGGTCATTCAGATCAATTTCCCGTGACACAGTGGCACGACCATCGTTTACATTTTGTTGCTGCTGCCTGCTCTCTACCTGATAATGCACGTTAGGGTGAATCAGCGAGAATCTGGTTTGAAGTGCCCTTTTAATGAGTAGCTCAGCCGGGGGCACCCCTGTGAGCGAATGGGTCTCGTGTGGTAGCTGAGCAGTACTCGGGACAGGCGGGTTTGAAGTGAGCCTTCTATGACTCGTTTAAGGCTCTGTTTAATTGTTTGTACTGCCCGCTCTGCCTGCCCATTGGAGGCTGGTTTAAACGGTTTAGACATGTTTGACCCCATTGTGGGTTATGAATTCTTTAAATTCGGCACTGGCGTAACATGGCCCGTTGTGACTGACCAGTATGTCAGGCAGGCCATGGGTGGCAAACATGGCCCTCAGGCTTTCAATGGTGGCGGTGGCGGTGCTTCCCGACATTATTTCACATTCAATCTATTTTGAAAAAGCATCCACCACCACCAAGAACATTTTATCGAGAACCGGGCCCACATAGTCGACATGGATCCTCGACTATGGTCTGGAGGGCAAGGGCCACAAACTTAGTGGTGCCTCTCTGGGCGCGTTGCTCAACTAACACACGCTGCATTTCCATACACAGGACTCCAAGTCAGAGTCAATACCGGGCCACCACACGTGGGATCTGGCTATCGCTTTCATCATTACTATACCCGTGTGTGTGCTGTGGAAATCCGAGATGGAACGGCTTGATTAGCTCTTGCATTTTAATGGGGATGCTGGCCCAGCTCCCATGCAATACACAGTTTTTTACTCGGGACAGCAGAGGATCGTGGCTGGTCCAAGTCCTAATCTGGCAGGCCGTGACAGGTGATTTATCATTTTCAAACGCTTCCATGACCATCAACAAGTCTGCGGGCTGCGCCACCATCAACAAGTTTGCAGGCTGCGCCATTTCCACCCCCGTGGTGGGCAATGGTAGCCGACTGAGAGCATCCGCACAGTTCTCGGTGCCTGGCCTGTGGCGGTTGGTATAGTTATAAGCTGATAGCGCGAGTGCCCACCTTTGTATGCGGGCTGAGGCATGAGTATTTATCCCCTTGTTTTCAGCGAACAGGGATGTGAAGGGCTTGTGATCGGTTTCTAGCTCAAATTTGAGGCCAAACAGGTACTGATGCATTTTCTTTACCCCGAACACACACGCCAATGCCTCTTTCTCAATCATGCTGTAGGCCCCCTCGGCCTTAGACAAGCTCCTGGTAGCATAGGCGACAGGTTGCAACTTCCCCACAACTTGTTGGCTTGTTGTAATACACACCCGACTCCGTACGACGACGCGTCACATGCTAGCACGAGTCTTTTACACGGGTTATACAATACCAGCAGCTTGTTGGAGCATAAAATGTTTTTGGCTTGCTCAAAGGAAATTACTTGTTTTTTTCCCCATACCTAGTTCTCACTTTATGCAATAACACATGCAGGGGCTCTAAGAGAGTGCTTAACCCTGATAGGAAGTTACCAAAATAGTTGAGGAGTCCCAGGAACGACCACAACTCCGTGACATTCTGTGGCCTGGGCGCGTTCCTGATAGCCTCTGTCTTGGCGTCTATGGGTCGAATGCTGTCCGCCGCGATCATTCTCCCCAAAAACTCCACTTCTGTTGCCATGAAGAAGCATTTCGACCTCTTCAGCCGCAGCCCTACGCGATCTCCTCCAGGTTTTGTAAGTGCTCGACGGTGTCCCGACTCGTGACCAATACGTCGTCCTGAAAGACCACCGTGTGTGGTACCGACTTGAGTAGGCTCTCCATGTTTCTCTGAAGATCGCTGCAGCCGACCGATTTCCAAACGGGCATCTATTGTGGATGAACAGTCCCTTGTGCGTGTTGTTGCAGGTGAGGCCTGATATGTCCTTACTGCAGTATAAATGCACACAAGGCCCATACTTGAGAGAAGTTACCTTTATTACCAAGACCTCAAGTGATGAATGTGGGTGGAGCTTCCCCTTTTATACCTGAAATTCCAGGTTAGGAGTGTCTCCCACAAGTTCGCCCCTTGTGGTCAATGTTCTCAAGGCGTAAAACTTCGGTCAGCTTATACATGGGTTACAATGACAGTGGAATACATGACATCACCTCCCCGCCAAAGTCTTATTGGGATCACAGGTTAAGTCTCTCTGGTGGTTTACGCTCCCTTGTAGAGCGCCTGAGTTGGGGCTCCGGTTGTTGGGCGCTGGCCTGAGTGTCTGCTGTTTGCGGTGCCACATGCCTGTCCGGACTGCCCACAGTGACTGGGCTCTCCTCCACTTGGTTCCGGTGTTCGGTCACCTGTGGTGGAGTAAACCTACGTCGTGTTCTTCCTCTGATTCTTCTATGGGGTTGCTGAACCTCCTTTTAGTTTGATCCACATGTTTGCGGCAGATTTGTCCATTGGTAAGTTTAACTACCAGAATCCTATTCCCCTCTTTGACAATCACAGTGCCTGCAAGCCATTTGGGCCCTGCAGCATAATTAAGGACAAAAACAGGGTCATTGTTATCAATACATCGCGCCCTCGCATTTCATGTCATGGTAGTCACATTGTGACTGACGCCTGATCTCAACAATTTCTTTCATAGTAAGGTGTATAAGGGATAACCCGGTTTTGAGCATCCTTTTCATTCGCCGCTCTGCGGGTGGAACCCCTGTGAGCGAGTGTGGGCGGGATCTATTGGCCAACAGGAGGCGTGATAAGTGGCTTTGTAGGGAACCCCCTTGGATTCTGAGCATCCCGTTTGATTATCTGCACTGTTCGTTCTGCCTGGCCATTTGAGGCCGGCTTGAACGGTGCCATTCTGACATGGTTGATTCCATTGCCTGCCATAAAGTCCTGGGATTCAGTGCTTGTGAAGCACGGGCCATTGTCGCTAACCAAGACATCTGGTCGACCATGGGTGGCGAACATTGCCCGTAGACTTTCTACCGTGGCAGAGGATGTGCTTGAATTTAAAATGGCACACTCAATCCATTTGGAGTAGCCATCTCCAACAACCAAAAACACTTTTCCTATGAAAGGACCTGCATAGTCCACATGGATGCGTGACCATGGCTTGGCGGGCCTGGACCAGGGGCTAAGGGGGGCTTCCCTGGGTGTGTTGCCGAGCTGAGCACATGTGTTGCACCTGCGAGCACAAAGTTCCAGGTCTCCATCTATCCCTGGCCACCAAACGTGTGGCCTGGCAATTGCCTTCATCATAACAATGCCCGGGTGCGCATTGTGAAGTTCTCTGATCAACACCTCTCTGCCCATCTGGGGCATGACTACTCGGTTTCCCCACAGTAGGCAATCGGCCTGAATCGAGTGTTCATCCTTGCGCCTATGAAACGGTTTAAATTCCTCAGGGCATGCCCCGTACATGGCTGCCCAGTACCCATTCAGGACACATTTCTTAAATAAAGACAGTAGCGGGTCTTTATTTGTCCAGACTTTAATCTGACGGGCTGTCACAGGTGAGCCTTCACTTTCGAAAGCTTCAACAGCCATGACCATCTCAGCATCATGCTCAGTTGCCCCCTCAGTGGTGGCTAGTGGGAGCCTGCTGAGTGCATCGGCGCAGTTTTCAGTGCCCGGTCTGTGCCGAATTGTGTAGTTATAGGCGGCTAACATGAATGCCCATCTCTGTATGCTGGCCGATGCATTCACATTTATGCCCTTGTTGTCAGCCAAAAGGGACATTAGGGGTTTGTGATCTGTCTCCAGCTCAAATTTCCTGCCAAACAAGTACTGGTGCATTTTCTTTACTGCATATACACATGCTAGCGCTTCCTTTTCTACCATCCCGTAGCCCCTTTCTGCCTGGGACAGACTTCTGGAGGCATAAGCTACCGGCTGTAACTGAATATTGGCATTCACATGCTGCAACGCACACCCGACCCCATAGGACGATGCATCGCACATTAAAACAAGTTTCTTACAAGGGTCACATAACGTTAACAGTTTGTTGGAGCATAACAAATTGCATGCTCGATCAAAAGCCCTTTCCTGGCTGTCCCCCCAGACCCAATCATGACCTTTGTGTAGGAGCATGTGTAGCAGCTCTAACAGCGTGCTCAATTTGGGAAGAAAGTTACCAAAATAGTTCAGGAGCACCAGGAACGAACGCAGCTCCGTCGTGTTACGGGGTCTGGATGCTCTCTGGATCGCTTCCGTTTTGGACGCAGTCGGTCTGATCCCGTCTGCTGCTACCCTCCTCCCGAGGAATTCTACCTCTGGAGCTAAGAAGACGCACTTCGCCTTTTTCAGTCGCAGCCCTACCCGGTCCAGTCTGCGTCGTACCTCCTCCAGGTTGTGGAGGTGTTCTTCAATATCATGACCCGTGATGAGGATGTCATCTTGAAAAACCACCGTCCTTGGAATCGACTTGAGGAGGCTTTCCGTATTTCGCTGAAAGACCGCGGCGTCCGAACGAATCCCGAACAGACATCTGTTGTACTCAAACAACCCCTTGTGTGTCGTGATGATGGTCAGCTTCTTCGACTCACTCATCAGCTCCTGGTTCATGTAAGCTGAGGTCAGGTCCAATTTTGAAAAAAGTTTGCCACCGGATAGCGTTGCAAAGAGGTCCTCCGCTCTCGGCAGCGGGTACTGGTCTTGGAGTGACATCCGATTGATGGTGGTCTTGTAATCGCCACATATCCTGACTGACCCATCTGCCTTGAGCATCGGCACGATCGGGCTCACCCAGTCACTGAATTCGACTGGCGAGATGATGCCTTCCCTCAGCAGGCGGTCCAATGAGTATTCTATCTTTTCCTGCATCATGTACGGCACCGCTTTGGCCTTGTGGTGTACTGGCCTGGCGTCCGGGTTTATGTGAATCACCACCTTGGCCCCCATGAAAGTGCCGATGCCGGGTTGAAATAATGAGTTAAATTTGTTCAGGACCTGTGAGCATGATACTCGCTCCACAGAAGAAATTGCATTGACATCGCCCCATTTCCAGTTCATGACAGCAAGCCAACTCCTCCCCAGTAGTGTGGGACCGTCCCCCAGATCCAGAGTGGCAACCTGTTGTCCGAATCTTTGTGGGTCACGACTACCGTGGCGCTGCCTAACATCGGAATGATCTCGTTTGTATATGTCCATAGCTGTGCGTCAATCGGCAATAATTTTGGCCTCCTGGCCTTGGACACCCACAACCTTTCGAACTGTTTGATACTCATCAGGGACTGGCTGGCCGCTGTGTCTAGCTCCTGGGATGCCATTGAGGAGCACTTTCATCATTATCGGTGGCGTCCTGGTATATGAACTGTATATGTGCTCCACATGAACTCGCTGAACTTCAGCTTCCAGCGATTTCCCCCAGTATTCATTTGGCCTCGTAGGGCTTACATAGGGCCCGTCCTCCTCGTACATCAACCTGGCTGCAGGCTTTCTGCACAAACGCGTCAAGTGACCGCTGATGTTGCAGTTTCTGCAGGTATATTGCATACCTTGAAGCTCTGACTGGGTGTTTGCCTCCACACCTCCAGCATGAGCTGGAGGCCCCGTTGTTGTAAACAAAAGGTCCATTACCAGTCGAGCGTCTCTGACTGTCCCTGTAACTGTCCTTAAGCACCATTAACAGGTGTTGATGAGCCCATTACTGGCCGCATTGTCCATTGCGATGGCATGAATCGCCGTTCAGCTAGCCATTGTTTCTGTTGAATTCCCCCTTTGGGTTCGACTACATGCTGGGGCATGTCCGATTGCCCTTGTCTGCCTAGAGAACTGTGTGCCGCGTTAACAATGTTGACTCCTTGGTCGTTTGCTACATTTGAGCCAAGATGTTTGTCATACATCATTCTGGTTTCTTCCTCCCCTGGGATAAATGTCTGGGCTATCAGAGCCGCCGCTTCCAAGGTCAAGTCTTTGGTCTCTATCAGTTTCCTGAAAACCCCAGCGTGCCCGATGCCCTCAATAAAAAAGTCTCGCAGCATCTCCGCTCTGCATGCATCTGGGAACTTACATAGGCTCGCCAGTCATCAGAGATCTGCCACGAAGGCTGGAACGCTTTGCCCTTCTCGCCGCCGGTGCGTGTAAAACCGGTGTCTCGCCATGTGCATGCTGCTCGCTGGTTTAAGGTGTTCCCCGATCAACTTACTGAGCTTTTCGAACGTCTTGTCCGCCGGCTTCTCTGGCGCTAGAAGGTCCTTCATCAGGGAGTACGTTCTGGATCCACAAACCGTCAGGAGATGAGCCCTGCGTTTGTCGGCCGAATCTTGTCCCAACCATTCCTTCGTGAGAAAACTTTGCTGTAGTCTCTCAATAAAGTCGTCCCAATCATCACCAACACAGTACCTCTCTTCTGTGCTGCTAGTGGCCGTACCCGCGTGGTTTAAATCCCAGTTTCTCGTCACCAATGATATGTCCTTACTATACAGTATAAATGCACACGAGGCCCATACTTGAGAGAAGGTCACTCTGTGACCAGTTACCTTTATTACCAAGACCTCAAGTGATGAAGGTGGGTGGAGCTTCCCTTTTTATACCTGAAAGTCCAGGTTAGGAGTGTCTCCCACAAGTTCGCCCTTTGTGGTCAATGTTATCAAGGTGTACAACTTAGGTCAGCTTATACATGGGTTACAATGATAGTTGAACACATGACAGGTCCCTTCGAAGACTCCTCCAGGTCCTGCGTCATGTAGGCCGAAGTCAGGTCGAGCTCGGTGAACGTCTTGCCTCCTGCCAGCGTCGCAAATAAGTCGTCTGTCTTAGGTAGCGGGTATTGGTCCTGTAGCGAGAAACGATTAATAGTTACTTTATAATCGTCGCAAATCCTGATCGTGCCAACACTTTTGAGTACTGGAACAATTGGGCTGGCCCACTCGCTGAATTCCACTGAGGAGATGATGCCCTCACTTTGCAGCCTGTCCAGCTCGATTTCCAATCTCTCCTTCATTATGTGAGGTACCGCTCACGCCTTGTGGTGAATGGGTCGTGCCTCTGGGACCAAGTGGATCCGCACCTTCGCCCCGGAAAAGTTTCCAATGTCTTACTCAAAAAGGGAAGGAAATTTGTAAAGAACCTGGGTACATGATGCCTCATCGACATGTGATCGCGCTCGGATGTCATCTCAGTTCCAGCGGATTTTGCCCAGCCAGCTACTTCCAAGCAGTGTGGAGCCATCGCCTGGGACAATCCAGAGTGGCAATTCTTGCACCGTGCCCTTGAAGGTGACCTTGACCATGGTGCTGTTCAGGACAGTGATAAGCTCTTTGGTGTACGTTCTCAGTTTCGTGTGGATGGAGCTCAGGGCTGGTCTAACTGCCTTGTTGCACCACAGTCTCTCAAACATCTTTTTACTCATGATGGATTGGCTGGCGCCAGTGTCCAGTTCCATGGCTACAGGTAAGCCATTCAATTTTACATTTAGCATTATAGGTGGACATTTCGTCGAAAATATGTGCACTCCATGTACTTCAGCATCTGCCTCCTCTCTCTGAGGCTCGAAATTGCTTTGATCCACCATGGACCAATCTTCCTCTGCCAAGTGGTGGTTAGCAGGATTTACAGAGCTTGCAGCTCGTTTGCAAGCTCGTTGGAGGTGCCCCATTGTTCCACAGCTCTTGCAAACATACCCTTTGAAGCGGCATGAATAGGCTGAATGGAAGCCTCCACAACACCAACAAGGTGTGAATTGCCTTGCATTCATCCTTTGTTGCGGACTCTGAGTCATCTGGGTCAGCTGAGGCCTGCTGACAGTTGCAGACTCGTGGTTTCTGCCCTGTACATTTCTGCTCGCAAAGACAGTTCCAGTTAATTAATGAACATTGCTAGCATTTGTGTGCTGAGAGATTTATTTGGTGTTATCACTGGTGGACATAAACGCCTGTGATATCGCAATGGCCTTACTGAGGGCCGGTGTCTCTGCAGTCAAAAGTTTTCATAGGATGGTCTGGTCAGGACTGGGAAGCCTATGTCAAACATCTAGACCAGTACTTTGTAGCCAACGAGCTGGACGGAGAAGGAAGCGCTGCAACAAAGAGAGCGGTCCTCCTCACGGTCTGCCGGCACCGATCTGCAGCCTCATGAAGAATCTTCTGGCTCCGGTGAAACCCACAGATAAGTCGCATGAGGAGCTGTGTACACTGGTTCGGGAGCATCTTAACCCGTGCTGATGGCGAGGTATCGGTTCTACACGTGCCAGCGATCTGAAGGTCAGGAAGTGGCGAGCTACGTCGCCGAGCTAAGGCGACTTGCAGGACAATGTGAGTTTGATGGCTACCTGGAGCAAATGCTCAGAGACTTTTTTGTACTGGGCATTGGCCACGATCCCATCCTCGTCGCCAGTTATTGTGTTCCTAACACAGATGAGACTGCACACAGGGAGTTTAAAATAACAGTGACCTCAGTCTTTAATAAGGCACTCCAGAATGAGGAACATGCCTTTGGGGCTGGCTTATATACAGTACTCCCAAGGGATGCTGGGATCACTTGGGACTTCAGGGGATGAGCTCCCTGGTTGCGGAACATGGGAGTGCATGCTTTGCAGATACACAACAATTTTGGCCCATCGTGTCTGTGCTGGCCAACAAGAGGCTATCCAGCCTAATCCTACTTTTCAGCTCTAGGTCGGTAGCCCTGCAGGTTGCAGCACTTCAAGTGCACATCCAAGTACTTTTTAAATGTGGTGAGGGTTTCTGCCTCTACCACCCTTTTAGGCAGTGAGTTGCAGTCCCCCACCAACTTCTGGGTGAAGACATTTCCCCTCAAAACCCATCTAAACCTTCTACCAATTACTTTAAATTTATGCTTTAAAATTTAAAATTAAGACTCAATAAAACCCCAGCCACTTGGTTTTGGGGGATCCACGATGAGGCAGGTGGTTGTGAGCCTGGTGGATGAACGGTAATGTGTAGTGTGATTATTAAACCTTTGCTAATAAACCAACTCGTTCTTAATAGCAATGTGTTGCTATGAATTCTTAAGCGAAGAACCTACAAAGCAAATACATTACACGTGGCAGCAAGCTACACTTGCGTGACTTCAGTCTGAACTTCCATTGCAGCACTCAGATGTTGGGTGGCTTCTGCTTGTGCTGCAATGGAAGCTGAGACATCATCCATCATGATTGTGTCCACAAGTGCGCTAATGGAGTTGCCCATCACTTCCATGCTGGAAAGGATGGACTCCAAGCTCTGCGCAAATCCCTGGGTGCTGGACTCCTCTATGTTCCTTGACATTGCATGCAGGCTTTCTGGCAGACCTGCCAATGCACCAAGCATTTCATTGTGCATATCCATCAGCATTCTTCTGTCGGCCGTTCCATCAAAGTGCATCATAACTCGTGTGTGACCTCGCCCTCTGGGGAGCTGACACCTGCACTACCCTTTTCCCCTGCCCTGGATGCAGGCCACTCGTGCCCGGTGTCTCACCACGTGCATCTAACCTATCCTCTAAAGTACGCCGAGTGTTAGTATCTGAGCTGGTGGCTGCGAGTGTGAAATCGAGTGACAGTGCGACTTCCTTCTTCCTTTTGCACTTCCTGCTCCTCCACCACTGCCTGGCCAGGTTGGAGTTCTTGGGAATCTGAAAGGAGAAAGGAACAAGGTTAGGTTTGCGGTGAGTAGAGGGGGTGGAGGAGCAAGAGGTGCATGCTTACACCATCTGCATCTTGCAAATCAGAGGAGATTGTGGAATGAGGGTGAAGTGGGATGTGAGAAGGAGGATGAGGTGTGAGGATACTGTCATCTTGTATTGTTCCAGCCCCGCCGCTGCCCATGTGTTCAGCAATGGCCGCTCCAATTATCTCCAGCACAGTTTCCTTCATGGGAGTTAGGTAATGCAGACATGCCTGCCCCTGCCAGTTAGGTCTTGCTGCCTCCGGTTGTGAGCCACCTTGTCTTGCAAGAGAGAGGGAAGTCTGTCAGTGAATGTGGTGCAGTCTGTTTGGGTGATGTGCTTGTCATATTTGAATAACTGGCAGTGTGTACAAGCTGTGAGTTGTGGCTGTGAGGCTTGCAGCAGTGGTAAGTGTGTGAGGGTGAGATGAAGCTATGAATGTGAGGTTTGAGTTCTGTTTGATGGAGACTGCCAATGGGTATGGTGTTTTGAGCAGTGTGTGAGGCTTGTGGTGTAGATGGTGGTATAAGGCATGTGAAGATAAATACACTGACCATGACCAATCGTGTGAGGTCATTAAATTTCTTCCTCCACTGCATCCAGGTCCTCGGGACTACCCTGCTTACATTGATGGCTATCTGCTCCCATTCGGTGCCGTTTCCTGCTCTCGCCCTTCACATGGTCCATCTTTGACTCTTGCCTTCCTTTTCTCGACTTGTCTGTCTCCATTTCTGGGGATAGACTATTGACAAACATTCACTATAACCCACTGACTCCCACAGCTACCTGGACTACACTTCCTCTCCTCCTGCATCCTCTAAGGACTCCATTCCATTCTCCCAGTTTCTCCATCTTCATCGCATCTGTACTGATGATGCCACCTTCCACACTAGTGCTTCTAATATGTCTTCCTTTTTCCTCAGCCGAGAATTCCCTTCCGCCGAGGTAAACATGGCCCTCGACCATTCTATTTCCTCTGCTCTCACCCCTTCCCCTCCCTCTCAGAACCATGTCAGGATTCCCCTTATCCTCACCTTTCACCCCATCAGCCTCAATGTTCAACGGATCATCCTCCGCCATTTCCGCTATCTCCAACATGATCCCACCACCAATCACATCTTCCTCTTCCCTCCCCTCTCAGCATTATGAAGGGACCATTCCCTCCACGACACCCTGGTCCATTTCACCATCACCCCCAGCACCCCCTCCCCTTCCCACAGCACATTTCCGTGCAAGCTCAGGAGATGCAACATCTGCCCTTTTACTTCCTCCCTTCCCATTGTCCAGGGCCCCAAACACTCCTTCCAGGTCAAAGAGCGATTTTCTTGTACTTCTTTCAATTTAGCATACTGCATTCGCTGCTCATGATGTGGTCTCCTCTACATTGGGGAGACCAAGCGCAGGTTGGGTGACCGCTTTGTAGAACACTTCCGTTCAGTCCGTAAGCGTGACCCCGGGCTTCCAGTCACCTTTCAGTTTAATTCTCCGCTCCACTCCCACTCTGACCTCTCCATCCTCAGCCTCCTACACTGTTCCCATGAAGCTCAACGCAAGCTCGAGGAACAGCACCTCATCTTTTGTTTATTATTATTATTAAATAGGTACTTTAAAGCCGACTGGACTCAACATCAAGTTCAACAATTTCAGACCATAACCTCGGCCCAAATGTTGTTCTTTTTCCTCCCCTTTTTTTTATAAACCTCCCTTTTTATTTTTATTTTTATTTGTTTCTGTTTCCCATAGCAGCTGGTAATTATTCCACCATTCAAACCCTATCTCAACTCATCTTTTGTTTCCTAACTTGTGCCATTACTGTCTCAATTTCGCCCATCATCCCCTTTGTCCCTCAAATCTCTCCTGCCTTCCATCCTATCACAGACCTTCCCTTTCATTCTTTCCTCCCCTCCCCCTTTCAGTGCCCCTTGGACTTCTTTAAGAATCTGTTCATTTCAAACTTTTGCCAGTTCTGACGAAGGGTCATCGAACTGAAACGTTAACTCTGTTTCTCTTCACAGATGCTGCCTGACCCGCTGAGATTTCCAGCATTTTCTGTTTTTATTTCAGATTCCAGCATCCTCAGTATTTTGCTTATGTGCTCCCATTCCTTTCTCAGTGTCTGTCTGGAGGGCCTCCTGGCCCCCTATGAGTAGAAGATACCTCTGCTCCTGTCCACCTTCTGCATCAGGGCCCCGAAGTGCTGCATCAGAAAATCTGGGAGCCTTCTCTCTGCCATGTTGCACTAACTTCACTCTTACTGCAGATCACACACTCCTCTACAACAACATCCAGTGCCTGCTGCAGCCAGAATGCCCCTCTCCTTTAGGAGGTGCAGGCTGGCTTTAAGAAGTGCAGGCTAGCTTTAATTGGTGCTAGCCTCTCATGAACCTGGGCGCCCTACTGAGGCATTCGGCCACTCAACAGTGCATTTAGCACTGGGCTGCATGCTGCTGTCATTTGCATTTTCAGGCAGCATGAAGTCGGCCTGAGATCCAAGACCTTTTTTGAAGTCCTTGGCTCTGAAAGGACTCGTTCTCTTCCAGGCTGGATAAATTTATGAATGGATTGATTGTACACAGTGTGTTATGGTTCTGGGAAAATGGGAAGTATGATCATCGTCCACTGCAACAGTGATGCTCTGGCTACAATTATAAATAAGTTTAAAGCAAGAATAACATGACTGATGATAGAATTACCATCTGATAACATTGTTGGATTGATGAAATTCCACTTGTTTGGCAGGAGCTGCCGAGTTGCTGTCCATCCATCAGCACTGCAGGTGATGCCTTTGGGCAATGTGACCTTTCTGGACAATTACGAAAGCCCAATCATCAGTTGTACCAGCTGCTCCTTAACTTTATGTTGAATTCTTCATTCTCTTTCTTTGGCAGCCATCGGTCTGCCCTATGAATCCAGCTCCTTACAACCATCTGAGCAAATGTCTTTCTTTTCAAGGCCTTGTGTCTCAAAGAGTCGGAGAAAAATGTCCTGTCTGAAAAGCTTGGCCACAGCCAGCGTAAACTTGGCAATGCGAGCATGGAGATCGATCGGCTGAAACGAGAGTTACACAGTCGACAGGAGCAGGACAAGGTGACAATCAACCTATCATGTGCTTTCAGGTGTATTGCTACTTTTTAAAATGAGTTAATATTGATGCCAAGGCAGGCTGTGTAATCACTCAAGGCCACATTGTACAGAGACCTGCAAGTGACATTTTACACAAGTTGTAAAATTTACAGAAACCAATTCATGGTATGGGATGCAGATCCCATACTTGGAGATAATTTATGACGAATAACACAAGAACTAATCTTTTGTACCATCTCCTTTTGTCCAGAACATCATTAACAACATTAACGCTGACCTGAAGACTTTCCGAGCCCAGTTTGAGGAAGCAGTGGCCACCCATGAGCGAGAGAGCAAGGGTCTCAATATGCAGCTTAAAGACTTGGCCCATCAGAGAGAAGTGTCTCTCAGGGAGGTGGGTTCAAAGGTTACCTAGTTCACCTCCTTAGAGTCAGAGTTGTGTGTGATTGAATGGGTCCCGAGCGATTCCAGTTTCCTCGCTGCTAGTGCACTACAGTGACACACAGAATGCCACATGAGGTGAACAATGTTTCATGGAAAGCCCATTCCGAACCCCACAGTTTAAACTAAGAGGGAAGAGGTAGACTTAAACATTGGAAATATGCAGTATAAGCAAAGAATTGAATTGAAGATGTGATGACCCATCCACCTGAAGCTAAATGAGGTCTCCACTAGCAAAATTATTTTGGCAGCCGCCTTCTTCTTTCGTATGGGAGTAGCAAAGCAAATCAAATGTTAATATCTAAGTCCGATATCCAGGCCAAAGCTTCCGGTCTGTCTTGTCGGCTGCCTGCAAATTTCCTCTGAGGGCAGTGCTCAGTGATGTGCTCCAGGGTCTGATTAGGAGCTCCACAGTCGCATGATGGGGAAGCTTTAATCTTCCACCTGTGGAGAAGGTGGCAGCATCGACCATGGCCGTTCTGAGGCGGTTGATGGTTGTGCACTGTTTGCGAGGAGGTTTGATCCTTCAGGTTGTACTGTGGGGTCCTCTGTAAGGAATCCATCCCGTATGTTGCAGTTCTTCCAAGCATTTTGCTGTCAGTCATCAAGGCTGAGGGGAGATTGCTGAAGGGCTACGGCAACGGTCCAAAATGGCCTTCTAGATTTGAGACAGGTTGGTGGTAGGTTGTTCAAGTCGGACTGGATCGGCATATCTTTGCTGGTGTAGTGATTGTATTCTCTGGAGACTGCATATTCGCAGGTGTGCTGGTACAATGTTTGCAAGCATGGGCATCCAAGGTGTTGGTATCGATAAAAGCATACCTGTGATAATTCTCATAGCTGGAATTAAGCTGGATATCAACAGGTTTGACATGCGGACTGGATTGCCTGCTGGAAAGCAGCACGCCGTTGTAGAGTACACCAGGGCGAGTGCTGCCATATGGAGGGTTTGAGCATCTGCTCCCCATGTGGATCCGTTGAGTTTCTGGATCAAGTTGACCCTACTCTTTAGCTTACATAAGAACATAAGAACATAAGAAATAGGAACAGGAGTAGGCCATACGCCCCCTCGAGTCTGCTCCGCCATTCAATAAGATCATGGCTGATCTGATCATGGACTCAGCTCCACTTCCCCACCCGCTCCCCATAACCCCTTATCCCCTTATCCCCTTATCATTTAAGATACTGTTTTTTCCTATCTTAAATTTATTCAATGTCCCAGCCTCCATAGCTCTCTGAGGCAGCAAATTCCACAGATTTACAACCCGCTGAGAGAAGAAATTCCTCCTTATCTCTGTTTTAAATGGGCGGCCCCTTATTCTAAGATCATGCCCTCGAGTTCTAGTCTCCCCCATCAGTGGAAACATCCTCTCCGCATCCACCTTGTCAAGCGCCCTCATAATCTTATATGTTACGATAAGATCACCTCTCATTCTTCTGAACTCCAATGAGTAGAGCCCCAATCTACTCAACCTTTCCTCATAAGTTAACCCCCTCATCCCCGAAATCAACCTAGTGAACCTTCTCTGAACTGCCTCCAAAGCAAGCAAAGGCCAAGATATACAAACATAGAAACATAGAAAATAGGTGCAGGAGTAGGCCATTCGGCCCTTTGAGCCTGCACCGCCCTTCAACGAGTTCATGGCTGAACATGCAACTTCAGTACCCCAATCCTGCTTTCTCACCATACCCCTTTATCCCCCTACTAGTAAGGACTACATCTAACTCCTATTTGAATATATTTAGTGAATTGGCCTCAACAACTTTCTGTGGTAGAGAATTCCACAGGTTCACCACTCTCTGGGTGAAGAAGTTTCTCCTCATCTCGGTCCTAAATGGCTTACCCCTTATCTTTAGACTGTGACCCCTGGTTCTGGAATTCCCCAACATTGGGAACATTCTTCCTGCATCTAACCTGTCTAAACCCGTCAGAATTTGAAACGGTTCTATGAGATTCCCTCTCATTCTTCTGAACTCCAGTGAATACAAGCCTAGTTGATCCAGTCTTTCTTGATATGTCAGTCCCGCCATCCCGGGAATCAGTCTGGTGAACCTTCACTGCACCACTCAATAGCAAGAATGTCCTTCCTCAAGTTAGGAGACCAAAACTGTACACAATACTCCAGGTGTGGCCTCACAAAGAGCAAATTATTATTTCAATGGAGAAAGATTGCAAAGTGCCACAGTACAGCGGGACCTGGGGGTACTTGTGCATAAAACACAAAAGGATAGTATGCAGGTACAGCAAGTGATCAGGAAGGCCAATGGTATCGTGGCCTTTATTGCAAAGGGAATGGAGTATAAAAGCAGGGAAGTCTTACTACAGCTATATAAGTTATTGGTGAGGCCACACCTGGAATACTGCGTGCAGTTTTGGTTTCCATATTTATGAAAGGATATACTTGCTTTGGAGGCAGTTCAGAGAAGGTTCTCTAGGTTGATTCCGGGGATGAGGAAAGGTTGAGTAGGTTGGGCCTCTATTCATTGAAATTCAGAAGAATGAGAGGTGCTCTTATCGAAATGTATAAGATTATGAGGGGGCTTGACAAGATAGATGCAGAGAGGATGTTTCCACTGATGGGGGAGACTAGAACTAGAGGGCATGATCTTAGAATAAGGGGCCGCCCATTTAAAACAGAGATGAGGAGAAATTTCTTCTCTCAGCGGGTTGTAAATCTGTGGAATTTGCTGCCTCAGAGAGCTGTGGAAGCTGGGACATTGAATAAATTTAAGACAGAAATAGACTGTTTCTTAAATGATAAGGGGATAAGGGGTTATGGGGAGCGGGTGGGGAAGTGGAGCTGAGTCCATGATCAGATCAGCCATGATCTTACTGAATGGCGGAGCAGGCTCAAGGGGCCGTATGACCTACTCCTGTTCCTATTTCTTATGTTCTTATGTTCTTATGAGGCATTGCTTAACCAGGAGCCCATGTTGGTCAGCGAGGACAGGGGTGATGGATGAACGGGACTTGTTGCGAGTTAAAATGGACATTTATGCAACCACTCAATTGATATCTAGTTTAGGGACCCTCAGTTTTCAGGACAGGCTTAGAAAGCTGTGAATTTTTACGTCTAAAAGTGCAGACATGGTGAAGAAAGGTACTAGATTCTGTCTACATGGATATTTATTTGACTAAGGAGCATCAGTACATTATAAAAGCATAGCATTAGGTCAGATGCCAGAAAGTTCCTCCTTTTGCAGAGTCTTTGACATCTGTAATAAGTTGCCAGTACTTGTGATGAGTGTGTGTTCGCTACAAGTATTCAAAAGGGAGCTAGACAATTTCCTGTGAGTGAAAGACATCTTGAGTTATGGAAACTAAATGGTTTGACAACGATAGTGGTACCAGTCACTGAAGCTTGCTTGATCACTTATGGGGTTGGGGGAGAAATTCCCAGAGATGTTTTCTTAAATTGGCCTAATGACCCATCTGTCTTTTACCACTCTCAGGAAATGGCATGGCTATGGGAAGGGGACAGGGAAGAAGATGGTGTGGGCTGGGATGGGTTTAATGGCATCATGTAGAATAGAACAGGCTTGATAAACTAGCTGGTCTTTTCCTATCCTTTGCCGTATGTTCGTATGTGCTATCTCAAACAGAATTCTCTTACCCAGCTTCAGAAGAGTAGCTCCAAGGCAAGTTGCCAGTTCCTGACCCTGATCTCCAAGATCACAAACCCTCACCCCCAGCCGAGGGCAACTTTTTTTTTAGCAAGAATGTCACTTATATCTGTCCTCTTTACCATCTGCTAACTAACCCACTTGTCCCCATTGCTGGGTCTGATGCTAACTCAGTATAATGCTTTCTTCAGGCACTAAGGATGTCCTCACAAGGCTAATTTTCCAGTCATTCCCCATGGCCCAGGGGACCCCTTTCAACTTTGATTTATGGTAGAATTTAACCAATGGAGAAAAAGATTCAGAATGATTTTTGTGTAATTATGCACCCTTGTACATGACCACAGCTCAATGATCACAATTCATTTTCCTACTGACCCTCTCGAACACAGGATGTGCTACATCAAAATCTATCTTCACAGTAGCTCTCAGTTGTCCTGAAGACCCTTTAAGTGAAACTTTAAAAACCGTCTGCTTACACCTAACTGCTCTCCTACACTTCAGAGATGCCTACAGATTTTTAGCATCTAGATTAGCAGCTAGAAGACTCTAGCTTTAGTTTATTTATGACTTTGGCTTCAGAGCTGAACACAGGATGAATGCTTTGGCACAATCACCCACCGTACAGAGGTCATCAACCACTCCAAGCTGATGGTCATCCTTTATGACGAGGTCAGCATCTTTTCCAGGACAGCTAAGTGTTGCCCTCTTTACAAAAAATACCAGGGGAACAAGTTTCCCCAGTTACATAAAATCATGCGGCTGGAAAGCAAAGAATGTGTCAAACTTCTCACAGCTGTGTGATTGATTGCCATTCTGAACCTTATAGTGCCAAATAGAATCATAGAATGGTTACAGCACAGAAGGAGGCCATTTGGCCCATCGAGCCTGTGCCGGCTCTCTGCAAGAGTACTTCAGCCAGTCCCACTCCTCCGCCCTTTCCCCGGCAAAAAATTGGAGAAGCTCGAAAGGGAAGCAGAGAGTACTTTTGCCCGAGGGATTTGATCCACCTCTGAAGCTCCAGTTCTGACACATCCCCGTTACTCAGGAGGAGCAATAAATAGCCAGGATACCATTCTGTAAAGGCATCCATTACACAGAGACCTACATTCAGTCTTGAGGGTCCTCTGGCACTTGGCACTGTGCACTTTCTACGGCACATTCACGGATCCTTCAAGCCAAGCTCTAAACCCCTTGAAGGCGCCATTGCGCTAAGTTACCTGAACGTACCTGACTTCTGCTGTAACTGTATCCGGATCAGTGATCCGAGCTCTAATCCAAGCTCGACCCTCATCAGGATTTGAAAGGGCAGCGTATCCCAATCCCATCCTCAGTCTTTCAACCCAACTTCTTATCGATGCAGTTGACAGCACAGAGCCCTTGTGGTCTCGAGGAACAATCAACAGGACGGCAAAGAAAGAGCAACCCTCCGGGAGCACTCGGAATGACTCCGCAAATGCCACTGCCGGTGAAAGGGTTAAAAGGGTTGGAACTGAATGAAAAGGAAAACAAATCTGTTAAACCTTGACCGATTATTTTTGTTGGCAGTTTCACCAGGCACCAAAGCTGCTGTGTGGCCCACACAAATAACTGATTTCTCATTGGTGATTAAATTTGTTTGTGTACATCCTCTTATAGACTAAGTGCTCAAGTTAATTCCTTTGTTTACTCTTTATTCGTTTATTATATGACAGATTGTTTGAGTAAAATATTCGTATTTCCACCCTCAAAACCAAATCTGCTTGGCGCCAGTCGAGACCCTGCTTATCTCAGAGGGAACAATAAAGTTTTTATAGCCCCTTTCACACTGGGAATAATCTGAGAACATAGTATTTATTTTATAAATGTGGAAAAGTGCTTGCAGCTGCTACAGAAATGTCTCTTTCAGTTGTCAAATTATTGTAACAATGGAGGGGATGTATGTTTGTTGACTTGGGAACTTGAGGCTTGTGCGGAAATGGGAAGCTTGTTCAAATGAAGGTTAATGGCACAGGTTTGGCTTTGTTCTCAGGACCTGAGGACAAATGTTGGGATCTTATTATTGCAATTATCAATCTGGTATTTCCCAGGCAAATCTGAAGACCCCTCATAGACCTGTGCTATTAACAGTGGAACTAAATGAAAAGGTGTTGAACCAAGATTCACACTCAAACTTGTTGGAGATTTGAGTTACTCTGGTTTGCCGCTCAGTCTGTTCAGAGTTTACATATCTCAGATGTGCAGGGTACTAAAGGCACAGCATTTGGCCTCAGCCGTGCAGAGAGCGACAATGAAGCAATAATCCAACTCCTAATTATAAATGCAGTGGCCCCTGCTAGAAATGATAAGTCTGTAATTGTTGGATCCAAACAGTCTGTGATGCCCAACCCCACCACTGAATAATCTGTCAAATCCCCAGTTTAAGCCCCCATATGAAGAATGGCGCTTTGGATGAGGTGAAGGAGAGCGCTAGGTGCTCATCGACCCTTATCTCAGCAAATGTGAGTACTTTCAAGGGGGCAAGGAAGAAACAAGTAAAATAAAATACTTTAAAAATTAACCTCACTGGAGATATTGGGTAACATTTCTTTGTTGACAGCCATACTGAATATTTTCTACCTCTCGTTCCAGATCTTTATCATCCACCTCACTTCCAGGCCCTCAGTGCGCTCTTTGCTGAAATCTCTTCCCTCTTGCTCTTACTCAGCTTCTGCACTATAATTCCTTCTTCTTGGTGACTTTAACCTGAATCTGAACTGACCCAGTCTTGTCTTGTTGTTATCTGTTCTTTAACCTCTTCCATCACATAAACTCTCTGATCCACGCCACTACAAGGTCACAATTATCAGCAGAGCCATCGCTGATCATTTTTTCACCTCTATCTCAGCTCACCTGACAAACTCAAGGTTCTTTTACCCTCTCTTTCTGCCTTGGTCTAAACTTGCTCATCATTACCCTTTCTAACTCCCTATCCCTGTCCCTAGCCCACTATCTGCATTGACATCAGCCACTCCATCGATCTGCTCAACAGCTGCCTTGCCTTCATTCATGATGCTATCATCCATAGCAGGAAAGGGGTACTGAGGGAATGATCAGCCATGATCGTATTGAATGGTGCAGGCTCGAAGAGCCGAATGGCCTACTCCTGCACCTATTTTCTATGTTTCTATGTTTCTATACTGGATCCTGAACTGCCTCTAATCTGCATCCCTACTGCTCCCAGTACAATAGGCACCGAAGTTGAATTGAGTCCATATGCTGCAGACTAGGGCACATGTGGTGTACAACTGACCAGGCTGTCCACCACGAGATCTGGTCCAAACCCCTCAAGCAGATTCTTTGTGGGAAAATCTTCCTATTGCTCCATGATAATCTGAAACTTCTCCTCTGCAATACAAGCTATCTCTTTTAATCTGTTTCCCTCACAACCTCCACTCTGTTCTGTGAGACTAGATGTGGTGGCCTTATGGACTTCTTTGTATCACGGATCACAGTCACTGACTCCAGAAACCTATCCAGAATGGGATAATCAACAATGCTAAAGGTGGCAGAGACAGTGAATCATGGTCTCAGTTAGTAACTTTGACTAGAGCAGACACCAGATTGGAAGACTCAAATGGGTAGTGGTGTGTTACTGAACATGTACCAACAACCTGGCCAGTGCCTTGAAGAGGAAGTGCAAATTAAAGACAGTTTGTGCGGACAAGATATCAAGGATGAACTTCTTTAGAGGATGGGGTGAACTTCCTGCAGCCAGTTTTATCAACCTAGCCAAATCCTCCGCTGACACTCTGTAGTTTCTTCCCCATCTCCTTCCGCACAGCCCTCTTCAAATTCATTTGCTCCATGGAGTCTGCCCTCTGCGTCCTTGGCCTACTTTCAATCTAGCTTCTGACTATTCAGCTTCCCTTACTTGACCCCTTTACTTGCCATAATTTCAATGTCACCCCATTCTTGGGGGTCTCTCAAATTCAACATCATCACCAGATCCTTAAAAAAAGTTCACCCTTAATATCTCCTTATGTGAAACACCTTGCGATGTTTTACTATGTTAAAGGTACTATATAAATGCAAATTGTTGTCCTCATTTTTGAAATCCCTCCAACTTTGTCTGAGCTGTACACACTAGCCCACACCACCATTTCTCTGACTCCAGATTACTGGTGGTGTCCTACTCCCTCAGCTCTGCCCAACCTTCCAACCATTATGTCCTGCTCTCGCGAACTCTTCCCAGTCATCTTTCTTTACTTCTCTCCTTGCCCTTTAAAGTCTTCGACTGTGGACTTGCCGAATATTGTCTCCCAACTGTTGTTCACAAACAGGTGGAGGAGTTAAAGACACAACTTCGCATGGTGGAGGACACTCGAGATGGAACTCGCCGAGACCTGATCGAAGCTCACAGGAAGGTCCGAGAGAATGAGGAGGCTCAGGAGGTGCAACGGAAAGAGAACCTGGAGTTCAAGCGCATTCTGAATGATGAAGTCCGGGAGAAGGAAGCCATCCAGAACTCCAATAAGGAGTTCAGGAATAGCATCAAAAAAATTGAGAGTGAGAGAATCAGGTATTACACACCTACGAATGGCAGTCAGGAATGGCCCCTTAGGATGCATTACCCATTCTCCCCCTGCCTCTGCCCACCCTCACCCTCCCCCCACCCCCTGGAAATTCAGAAACCTCAAATTACCTGAAAAGTTCACAGTCCTCACACTCAAAGCAGCCAAAACTGTATCCTAAACACACACTGACAAAACTGTATCTTAAACACACACTGACAAAACTGTATCTTAAACACACACTGACAAAACTGTATCTTAAACACACACTGACAAAACTATATCTTAAACACACACTGACAAAACTATATCTTAAACACACACTGACAAAACTATATCTTAAACACACACTGACAAAACTATATCTTAAACACACACTGACAAAACTATATCTTAAACACACACTGACAAAATCGAACCCAAAACACACAGCCAAAACTGTAGCAAAAATCTATAGGTATCAAATCCTCCCCAAAACTGTGCCCTGAACACACTGTCAAAACTATACCGTGAAAACAGTGCCAATACTGCACCCCCACCAGGCCTAACCGGCCCGCGTCCTCTCTTTGGGCCCAAGTTTCGGCCTCAGTTGCTCCTGATTTTTTGGAGCAACTGGTGTAGAATGGAGTATCTTAGAAATTCAAATTCTCGGCATTTAGTTTGCTCCAGTTCTAGTCAGTTAGAACAGTTTCACTTTGGAACAGAATTTTTTTTTCTAAAGGGGGCGTGTCCGGCCACTTACGCCTGTTTTCAAAGTTTCCGCAGTGAAAACTTACTCCAAACTAACTTAGAATGGAGTAAGTGAAGATTTTTGTACGCTCGAAAAAACCTTGTCTACACTTTAGAAAATCAGGCGTCGGTTACAAATCAGGCGTAGGGAATGGAGGGGGGGGGGGTTTAAAGGGAAGTTTACAAACATTAAACACTTCAGTTTTACAAATAAAGAGCCATCATCAACAATAAATGATAAAAACATCAATAAATCAACCAATAAATCAATCAAAAAAAATTAATAAGAATAAAAAATGTTTTAAAAATCAATAAATAAAACATTTTCTACTTACCAACTGCAGCACCGGGAGCCCTCCAACAGCGTGCTGGGATGCCCCCCCCCCCCCCACACAGTGTGTCTTTGTCAGTGTCTCTATCTCTCTGTCTGTCTGTGTCTCTCACTCTCTGTCTGTCAGTGTCTGTGTTTCTGACAGTGAGGGGAGGAGGAGGAGGGGGGGTAGAGGGAGAGAGGGGGGGAGCAGGGGGAGGGGAGGGAGGGAGGCAGAGGGGGAGGGAGGGAAGGGGAGGAATGGGGGAGGGGGGGAGAAGGGGAGAAGGGGAAGGGGGGAGAAGGGGATGGGGGGAAGGGGGGAGGGGGAGAAGGGGAAGGGGGGAGAAGGGGAAGGGGAGAAGGGGAGGGGGAGAAGGGGAAGGGGTGGGAGAAGGGGAAAGGGGGAGGGGGAGAAGGAGAAGGGGAAGGGGGGAGAAGAGGAGGGGGAGAAGGGGAAGGGGGAGAGAAGGGGAAGGGGAGGAGGGGGGAGAAGGAGAGGGGGAGAGAAGGGGAAGGGGAGGAGGGGGGGAGAAGGAGAGGGGAGAGAAGGTGAAGGGGGAGGAGGAGGGGAAGGGGGAGAAGGAGAAGGGGAGGGGGGAGAAGGGGAGGAGTGGGGGAGAAGGAGAGGGGGGGAGAAGGGGAAGGGGGGAGAGATGGGGAAGGGGAGGGGGGTGGAGAAGGGGAAGGGGAGGAGAAGGAGGGGAAAGGGGGGAAGGGGAAAGGGGGGAAAGGAGAAGAGGGGAAAGGAGAAGGGGGGGCGGGAAGGAGAAGGAGGGGTTGAGGCTGAACTGGCCGGGCCCGGCGGCCAGGCCCAAGACTTCGGGCAGGGCCCGTCCCCAGCACCAGATTTACAGGTAGGTGGTGTTGGGTCAGGTTGGGTCTGGGGTCGGGAGCGCGGATCGGGTCGGGGGGAGCGGGGGCCGGGGTCGGGAGTGCGGGTCGGATCGGGTCGTGGCCGGTCCAGGGCGGGGGGAAGGCGGTTGGGAGCACGGGTCGGGTCGGGGAGGGGGAGGAGGGAGGTCGGTTCAGTTCGGGGGCGGGGGGAGGGAGGTCAGGTTGGGTCGGGTCCGGTCCGGGTGGGGGGGGGCGTCGGGAGCGCGGGTCGGGTCGGGCGGGTGGTGGGGGGGGGGGGGGGTAGCGCGGGTCGGGTCCAGTCCGGGGGGTCCGGTCTGGTCCAGGCCGGGGGTGGGGGGGGGGGGGG